>NC_079198.1:3166540-3234040 GCF_029499605.1 Hyla sarda | reverse complement strand
CTATTGAAGACTATTATAGTCTTTTCTAGTTCTGATATTGCATTCAGGAAGCTCTGGATGAACAGGTCTATAGGTTGCACCCATAAAAGGATGGATTGAAGTAGGATATCTGAAGAATGGAACCATTTGCCCCTGTGGGACAGAGTAGCATTAAGTTTCCGTATAGGTCTGAGGATGTAACCTCTCTCCTTTGGGACAACGTCAAGCTGGTTAAGCCATGCTACCTGGGAAATGGTATGCAAATTCTCCTTCAGCAGACAGTAGTGCCACCTACTTTAAGAAGATTCTGCTTTTGCTGATAATCCCTAGTCATGTTCCAAGGCTCATTGACTTACTGGGTAGTTACCTATGGGTGGCGCTAAAGAGCAATCATTCTTTCTTCTGAAGGTTCTGATATTGGATTCAGGAAGCTCTGGATGAACAGGTCTATAGGTTCTACCTCATGGATTGAAGTAGGATTTATGAAAAATGGGACTGTGGGATGGTTAAAGGGTTACTCAACACAGAATGCTCCGAACGATTGGAACGGGCGGCGGGGTTGTGATGTCACAGCCGTGCCCCTCGTTCCGTCACGCCACGTCCCCTCAATGCACGTCCCATAGATTTGCATTGAGGGGGCGTGGGGTGACAGAACGAGGGGTGCAGCCATGATGTCACAACCCCGCAGCCCTCACCCGGCATTCTAAACTAACACTGGGTGCTGCACAGAAAACGCGGTGGTCCCAGTGGCGGGACTCCCCAGATCAAACATCGTAAGATAAGATATCTAGGGGAGGAGTACCCCTTTAAGAACTATACGGTATTCATAGGTAAAGACGTCTATCTTCAGCAGAATACTTTTATAGTCACATGACCATTCCCGTATCCAAAGCCGAGCACATCCGACCACCCCATACAAGCAGGAGATGCCTCCACCCCAAGCCACGAGCTGCCGTCTCCATGGCGGTGCATCAGGTCTCGGTATGGACCGATTCTCCCGATCCCAACGAGATGCAGAGATTATCTAAGTGTCACCGGCAGAGTCGGCCTCAGGCGCCTCAGGCGAAGACTCTTTATGTCTGCATTATTTATCAGCGTATTACAGAGCGCGGAGAGCAGCGGCGCCGACTATTTTTTACTTCCTTCATGTTTAACCTTCTAGTCTCTCACTTGTTCTGCGCTCCGGAGGATTCACACAACCACAACCCCGCTCCCTTGGGGCCCATTACTTTATCTCTGGCACCAGCGAGACCCAGAGTCTAATCCAGGTGCCTGGAGCATGAAGAACACGAGGTGGAGGGATGACAGCTGTAGCGCCTCCCGACTTATCTCCCAGAAAGTACAATCTCTTCTGCCATACGGCGTCCTGTCATTTATATGGGGGAAAGTGAAAGGAAAACTGTACAAAGAGGAAGAAATGACAGATAAGAGAGTCAAGAACTGCGGAATTATAAAGTCTATGGAAATTCTGAGAGGAACCCACCGGGAGATGTGGAGGAACCCAGGAAAGGATAACCGGGGACAGCCAAGATAACTGGGACAGCCAAGATAACTGGGACAACCTAAGATAACCGGGACAACCCCAGATAACTGTGACAACCGAGATAACTGAGACAACCGAGATAACCGGGGACAACTGAGATAACTGGGACAACCCGAGATAACTGTGGACAACCAAAATAACTGGGGACAACCAAGATAACTGGGGACAACCAAGATAACTGGGACAACCCGAGATAACTGGGACAACCCGAGAAAACTGTGACAACCGAGATAACTGGGACAACCGAGATAACCGGGACAACCCAAGATAACTGTGACAACCTAAGATAACCGGGACAACCCCAGATAACTGTGACAACCGAGATGACTGAGACAACCGAGATAACCGGGGACAACTGAGATAACTGGGACAACCAAAATAACTGGGGACAACCAAGATAACTGGGGACAACCAAGATAACTGGGGACAACCAAGATAACTGGGACAACCCGAGATAACTGGGACAACCCAAGATAACTGGGACAACCTGAGATAACTGGGACAACCGAGATAACTGGGACAACCGAGATAACCGGGACAACCCAAGATAACTGGGACAACCGAGATAACCGGGGACAACTGAGATAACTGGGACAACTCGAGATAACTGTGGACAACCAAAATAACTGGGGACAACCAAGTTAACTGGGGACAACCAAGATAACTGGGACAACCCGAGATAACTGGGACAACCCGAGATAACCGGGGACAACTGAGATAACTAGGACAACCGAGATAACTGGGACAACCAAAATAACGGGGACAACCGAGATAACTGGGACAACCCAAGATAACCGGGGACAACTGAGATAACTGGGACAACCCGAGATAACTGGGGACAACCAAGATAACTGGGGACAACCTGAGATAACTGGGGACAACCGAGATAACTGGGGACAACTGAGATAACTGGGGACAACTGAGATAACTGGGGACAACCAAGATACCTGGAGACAACCCGAGATGACTGGAGACAACCCGAGATGACTGGGGACAACCCAAGATAACTGGAGACAACTGAGATAACTGGGGACAACCGAGATGACTGGGGACAACCGAGATACCTGTGGACAACCTAGATTACTGGGGACAACCTGAGATAACTGGGGACAACAGAGATAACTGGGGACAACTCAGATAACTGGGGATAACCGAGATAACTGGGGACAACCTGAGATAACTGGGGACAACAGACATAACTGGGGACAACTCAGATAACTGGGGACAACCGAGATAACTGGGGACAACCTGAGATAACTGGGGACAACAGAGATAACTGGGGCCAATCGAGATACCTGGGGAGAACCGAGATAACTGGGGACAACCTGAGATAACTGGGGACAACAGAGATAACTGGGGACAACAGAGATAACTGGGGACAATCGAGATAACTGGGGACAATCGAGATAACTGGGGACAACAGAGATAACTGGGGACAACCAAGATAACTGGGGACAACCGAAATAACTGGGGACAACCGAAATAACTGGGGACAACCTGAGATAACTGGGGACAACCTGAGATAACTGGGGACAACTGAGATAACTGGGGACAACCGAGATAACTGGGGACAACCGAAATAACTGGGGACAACCAAGATAACTGGGGACAGCCAAGATAACTGGGGACAACCTGAGATAACTGGGGACAACTGAGATAACTGGGGACAACCGAGATAACTGGGGACAACCGAAATAACTGGGGACAACCAAGATAACTGGGGACAGCCAAGATAACTGGGGACAACCTGAGATAACTGGGGACAACTGAGATAACTGGAGACAAGTAAAAGAGAGAAACTTAAATGTCAGGAATACACATTAAAAGAGTGAGAAGTACAACAGAGGGAACGAAGAGACAAGACAAAACCATAACGATGAGTGACAAGGACCACACTATAATTATGAAGGACATATCTAGTGACAAGTCCCCAATGTAACAGAGCTGCAGAAGTGAAGGTAATGCACCCTCTAAGGTCTACGACTCTACTCGTCATACGGAGGAAACCTGTTTTACTTTCACTTTCATTTATGAAATAATAATTTTTTTGTCTTAGTTATTGTGAATTTTCTACATTCTGTGGGAACCCCCAATCTGGATCGGGTGACTGCTGAAGGTGGACGGTTTTGTGGGATGAATTACTCAGCGCTGATGTCCTGAAGAAGACAAACGTGGGCCGGGAATTGGGATTCTTCTGAGGTTTTTAACCATCTTGTTAACCGTCGTGAAGCCTCAGACACCTGACAAGGCAATAAAAGATCGGAGCGCATGGCGCCAATATATACACGTTACAACTGTGACCTAAATTGCAACGTTGATGCCCTTGACCGGCAGCAGATGCTTCCGGAAGTAAAGTCCCTTGACTACATCTGAGATGTAATTATAAATGGAGAAATGTATTAATACTGCCATTTCTTAAAAGGCCAAACACCCGTAAAATACCTTTACGTAAGACACTAACACCATACGTTGTCCAAATATTTGTGCAGATAAAATTGCAGAATGATGTGACATATATGTAACTGAGAGTTCAGTGCTATAGAGAGTGACATATATGTAACGGAGAGTTCAGCACTATAGAGAGTGACATATATGTACCTGAGAGTTCAGCACTATAGAGAGTGGCATATATGTATGTGAGAGTTCAGCACTATAGAGAGTGACATATATGTTAGTGAGAGTTCAGTGCTATAGAGAGTGACATATATGTAAGTGAGAGTTCAGCACTATAGAGAGTGACATATATGTAAGTGAGAGTTCAGTACTATAGAGATTGACATATATGTAACTGAGAGTTCAGTGCTATAGAGAGTGACATATATAACAGAGTTCAGCACTATAGAGAGTGACATATATGTAACGGAGAGTTCAGTGCTATAGAGAGTGACATATATGTAACAGAGAGTTCAGTGCTATAGAGAGTGACATATATGTAACTGAGAGTTCAGTGCTATAGAGAGTGACATATATGTAACTGAGAGTTCAGCACTATAGAGAGTGACATATATGTAACTGAGAGTTCAGTGCTATAGAGAGTGACATATATGTAACTGAGAGTTCAGCGCTATAGAGAGTGACATATATGTAACAGAGTTCAGCACTATAGAGAGTGACGTATATGTAAGTGAGAGTTCAGCACTATAGAGAGTGACGTATATGTAAGTGAGAGTTCAGTGCTATAGAGAGTGACATATATGTAAGTGAGAGTTCAGCACTATAGAGAGTGACATATATGTAACTGAGCGTTCAGTGCTATAGAGAGTGACATAAATATAACTGAGAGTTCAGCACTATAGAGAGTGATATATATGTAACTGAGAGTTCAGCACTATAGAGAGTGACATATATGTATGTGTGAGTTCAGTGCTATAGAAAGTGACATATATGTAAGTGAGAGTTCAGTGCTATAGAGAGTGACATATATGTAAGTGAGAGTTCAGTGCTATAGAGAGTGACATATATATAAGTGAGAGTTCAGTGCTATAGAGAGGGGCATATATGTAAGTGAGAGTTCAGTGCTATAGAGAGTGACATATATGTAATGGAGAGTTCAGTGCTATAGAGAGTGACATATGTAACAGAGAGTTCAGTACTATAGAGAGTGACATATATGTATGTGAGAGTTCAGTGCTATAGAGAGTGACATATATGTAAGTGAGAGTTCAGTGCTATAGAGAGTGACATATATATAAGTGAGAGTTCAGTGCTATAGAGAGTGACATATATGTAAGTGAGAGTTCAGCACTATAGAGAGTGACATATATGTAAGTGAGAGTTCAGTACTATAGAGATTGACATATATGTAACTGAGAGTTCAGTGCTATAGAGAGTGACATATGTAACAGAGTTCAGCACTATAGAGAGTGACATATATATAACGGAGAGTTCAGTGCTATAGAGAGTGACATATATGTAACTGAGAGTTCAATGCTATAGAGAGTGACATATATGTAACTGAGAGTTCAGTGCTATAGAGAGTGACATATATGTAACTGAGAGTTCAGTGCTATAGAGAGTGACATATATGTAACTGAGAGTTCAGCACTATAGAGAGTGACATATATGTAACTGAGAGTTCAGCGCTATAGAGAGTGACATATATGTAACAGAGTTCAGCACTATAGAGAGTGACGTATATGTAAGTGAGAGTTCAGTGCTATAGAGAGTGACATATATGTAAGTGAGAGTTCAGCACTATAGAGAGTGACATATATGTAACTAAGAGTTCAGTGCTATAGAGAGTGACATATATGTAACTGAGAGTTCAGTGCTATAGAGAGTGACATAAATATAACTGAGAGTTCAGCACTATAGAGAGTGACGTACATGTAAGTGAGAGTTCAGCACTATAGAGAGTGACATATATGTAACTAAGAGTTCAGTGCTATAGAGAGTGACATATATGTAACTGAGAGGTCAGTGCTATAGAGAGTGACGTATATGTAAGTGAGAGTTCAGTGCTATAGAGAGTGACATATATGTAAGTGAGAGTTCAGTGTTATAGAGAGTGACATATATGTAACTAAGAGTTCAGTGCTATAGAGAGTGACATATATGTAACTGAGCGTTCAGTGCTATAGAGAGTGACATAAATATAACTGAGAGTTCAGCACTATAGAGAGTGACGTACATGTAAGTGAGAGTTCAGCACTATAGAGAGTGACATATATGTAACTAAGAGTTCAGTGCTATAGAGAGTGACATATATGTAACTGAGAGTTCAGTGCTATAGAGAGTAACATATATGTAACAGAGTTCAGTGCTATAGAGAGTGAAATATATGTAAGTGAGAGTTCAGCACTATAGAGAGTGACATATATGTAACTGAGAGTTCAGTGCTATAGAGAGTAACATATGTAACAGAGTTCAGCACTATAGAGAGTGACATATATGTAACCGAGAGTTCAGTGCTATAGAGAGTGACATATATGTAACTGAGAGTTCAGTGCTATAGAGAGTGACATATATGTAACTGAGAGTTCAGCACTATAGAGAGTGACATATATGTAACTGAGAGTTCAGCACTATAGAGAGTGACATATATGTAACTGAGAGTTCAGTGCTATAGAGAGTGACATATATGTAACTGAGAGTTCAGTGCTATAGAGAGTGACATATATGTAACAGAGTTCAGCACTATAGAGAGTGACGTATATGTAAGTGAGAGTTCAGTGCTATAGAGAGTGACATATATGTAAGTGAGAGTTCAGCACTATAGAGAGTGACATATATGTAACTGAGCGTTCAGTGCTATAGAGAGTGACATAAATATAACTGAGAGTTCAGCACTATAGAGAGTGACATATATGTAACTGAGAGTTCAGCACTATAGAGAGTGACATATATGTATGTGTGAGTTCAGTGCTATAGAGAGCGACATATATGTAAGTGAGAGTTCAGTGCTATAGAGAGTGACATATATGTAAGTGAGAGTTCAGTGCTATAGAGAGTGACATATATATAAGTGAGAGTTCAGTGCTATAGAGAGCGACATATATGTAAGTGAGAGTTCAGTGCTATAGAGAGTGACATATATGTAATGGAGAGTTCAGTGCTATAGAGAGTGACATATGTAACAGAGAGTTCAGTACTATAGAGAGTGACATATATGTATGTGAGAGTTCAGTGCTATAGAGAGTGACATATGTAACAGAGAGTTCAGTACTATAGAGAGTGACATATATGTAAGTGAGAGTTCAGTGCTTTAGAGAGTGACATATATGTAAGTGAGAGTTCAGTGCTATAGAGAGTGACATATATATAAGTGAGAGTTCAGTGCTATAGAGAGGGACATATATGTAACTGAGAGTTCAGTGCTATAGAGAGTGACATGGTACTATATACTATACATGTAACTGATTTCCCACATAGACCTCTCTGATCACCATAGTAATGATGTATATATTTCTATAGATGTAAATCTCATTCAGCACCATGGAGAGCGACATATATGTAAGTGAGAGTTCAGCACTATAGAGAGTGACAAATATGTAATGGAGAGTTCAGTGCTATAGAGAGTGACATATGTAACAGAGAGTTCAGTACTATAGAGAGTGACATATATGTATGTGAGAGTTCAGTGCTATAGAGAGTGACATATATGTAACTGAGAGTTCAGCACTATAGAGAGTGACATATATGTAACTGAGAGTTCAGCACTATAGAGAGTGACATATATGTATGTGAGAGTTCAGCACTATAGAGAGTGACATATATGTATGTGAGAGTTCAGCACTATAGAGAGTCACATATATGTATGTGAGAGTTCAGCACTATAGAGAGTCACATATATGTAACTGAGAGTTCAGTGCTATAGAGAGTGACATATATATAACTGAGAGTTCAGTGCTATAGAGAGTGACATATATGTAAGTGAGAGTTCAGTGCTATAGAGAGGGACATATATGTAAGTGAGAGTTTAGCACTATAGAGAGTGACATATATGTAAGTGAGAGTTCAGTGCTATAGAGAGTGACGTATATGTAACTGAGAGTTCAGTGCTATAGAGAGTGACATATATGTAAGTGAGAGTTCAGTGCTATAGAGAGTGACATATATGTAAGTAAGAGTTCAGCACTATAGAGAGTGACATATATGTAAGTGAGAGTTCAGTGTTATAGAGAGTGACGTATATGTAACTGAGAGTTCAGCACTATAGAGAGTGACATATATGTAACTGAGAGCTCAGCACTGTAGAGAGTGACATATATGTAACTGAGAGTTCAGCACTGTAGAGAGTGACATGGTACTATATACTATACATGTAACTGATTTCCCACATAGACCTCTCTGATCACCATAGTAATGACGTATATATTTCTATAGATGTAAATCTCATTCAGCACCATGGAGAGCGACATATATGTAAGTGAGAGTTCAGTACTATAGAGAGCGACATATATGTAACAGAGTTCAGTGCTATAGAGAGTGACATATATATAAGTGAGAGTTCAGTGCTATAGAGAGTGACATATATATAAGTGAGAGTTCAGTGCTATAGAGAGTGACATATATATAAGTGAGAGTTCAGTGCTATAGAGAGTGACATATATATAAGTGAGAGTTCAGTGCTATAGAGAGTGACATATATATAAGTGAGAGTTCAGTGCTATAGAGAGTGACATATATATAAGTGAGAGTTCAGTGCTATAGAGAGTGACATATATGTAACTGAGAGTTCAGCACTGTAGAGAGTGACATGGTACTATATACTATACATGTAACTGATTTCCCACATAGACCTCTCTGATCACCATAGTAATGACGTATATATTTCTATAGATGTAAATCTCATTCAGCACCATGGAGAGCGACATATATGTAAGTGAGAGTTCAGTGCTATAGAGAGTGACATATATATAAGTGAGAGTTCAGCACTATAGAGAGCGACATATATGTAAGTGAGAGTTCAGTGCTATAGAGAGTGACATATATGTAAATGAGAGTTCAGTGCTATAGAGAGTGACGTATATGTAAGTGAGAGTTCAGTGCTATAGAGAGTGACATATATGTAAGTGAGAGTTCAGTGCTATAGAGAGTGACGTATATGTAAGTGAGAGTTCAGTGCTATAGAGAGTGACATATATGTAACTGAGAGTTCAGTGTTATAGAGAGTGATATATATGTAAGTGAGAGTTCAGTGCTATAGAGAGTGACATATATATAACTGAGAGTTCAGTGCTATAGAGAGTGACATATATATAACTGAGAGTTCAGTGCTATAGAGAGTGACGTATATATAAGTGAGAGTTCAGTGCGATAGAGAGTGACATATATGTAACTGAGAGTTCAGCACTATAGAGAGTGGCATATATGTATGTGAGAGTTCAGCACTATAGAGAGTGACATATATGTTAGTGAGAGTTCAGTGCTATAGAGAGTGACATATATGTAAGTGAGAGTTCAGCACTATAGAGAGTGACATATATGTAAGTGAGAGTTCAGTACTATAGAGAGTGACATATATGTAACTGAGAGTTCAGTGCTATAGAGAGTGACATATATGTAACTGAGAGTTCAGTGCTATAGAGAGTGACATATATGTAACTGAGAGTTCAGCACTATAGAGAGTGACATATATGTAACTGAGAGTTCAGCACTATAGAGAGTGACATATATGTAACTGAGAGTTCAGTGCTATAGAGAGTGACATATATGTAACTGAGAGTTCAGCGCTATAGAGTGACATATATGTAACAGAGTTCAGCACTATAGAGAGTGACGTATATGTAAGTGAGAGTTCAGTGCTATAGAGAGTGACATATATGTAAGTGAGAGTTCAGCACTATAGAGAGTGACATATATGTAACTGAGCGTTCAGTGCTATAGAGAGTGACATAAATATAACTGAGAGTTCAGCACTATAGAGAGTGACATATATGTATGTGTGAGTTCAGTGCTATAGAAAGTGACATATATGTAAGTGAGAGTTCAGTGCTATAGAGAGTGACATATATGTAAGTGAGAGTTCAGTGCTATAGAGAGTGACATATATATAAGTGAGAGTTCAGTGCTATAGAGAGGGGCATATATGTAAGTGAGAGTTCAGTGCTATAGAGAGTGACATATATGTAATGGAGAGTTCAGTGCTATAGAGAGTGACATATGTAACAGAGAGTTCAGTACTATAGAGAGTGACATATATGTATGTGAGAGTTCAGTGCTATAGAGAGTGACATATATATGTCACTCTCTATAGCACTGAACTCTCACTTATATATATGTCACTCTCTATAGCACTGAACTCTCACTTACATATATAAGTGAGAGTTCAGTGCTATAGAGAGTGACATATATGTAAGTGAGAGTTCAGCACTATAGAGAGTGATATATATGTACCTGAGAGTTCAGCACTATAGAGAGTGACATATATGTATGTGAGAGTTCAGCACTATAGAGAGTGACATATATGTAAGTGAGAGTTCAGTGCTATAGAGAGTGACATATATGTAAGTGAGAGTTCAGCACTATAGAGAGTGACATATATGTAAGTGAGAGTTCAGTACTATAGAGATTGACATATATGTAACTGAGAGTTCAGTGCTATAGAGAGTGACATATGTAACAGAGTTCAGCACTATAGAGAGTGACATATATATAACGGAGAGTTCAGTGCTATAGAGAGTGACATATATGTAACTGAGAGTTCAGTGCTATAGAGAGTGACATATATGTAACTGAGAGTTCAGTGCTATAGAGAGTGACATATATGTAACTGAGAGTTCAGTGCTATAGAGAGTGACATATATGTAACTGAGAGTTCAGCACTATAGAGAGTGACATATATGTAACTGAGAGTTCAGCACTATAGAGAGCGACATATATGTATGTGTGAGTTCAGTGCTATAGAGAGCGACATATATGTAAGTGAGAGTTCAGTGCTATAGAGAGTGACATATATGTAAGTGAGAGTTCAGTGCTATAGAGAGTGACATATATATAAGTGAGAGTTCAGTGCTATAGAGAGCGACATATATGTAAGTGAGAGTTCAGTGCTATAGAGAGTGACATATATGTAAGTGAGAGTTCAGTGCTATAGAGAGTGACGTATATGTAACTGAGAGTTCAGTGCTATAGAGAGTGACATATATGTAAGTGAGAGTTCAGTGCTATAGAGAGTGACATATATGTAAGTAAGAGTTCAGCACTATAGAGAGTGACATATATGTAAGTGAGAGTTCAGTGTTATAGAGAGTGACATATATATAAGTGAGAGTTCAGCACTATAGAGAGCGACATATATGTAAGTGAGAGTTCAGTGCTATAGAGAGTGACATATATGTAAATGAGAGTTCAGTGCTATAGAGAGGGACATATATGTAAGTGAGAGTTTAGCACTATAGAGAGTGACATATATGTAAGTGAGAGTTCAGTGCTATAGAGAGTGACGTATATGTAACTGAGAGTTCAGTGCTATAGAGAGTGACATATATGTAAGTGAGAGTTCAGTGCTATAGAGAGTGACATATATGTAAGTAAGAGTTCAGCACTATAGAGAGTGACATATATGTAAGTGAGAGTTCAGTGTTATAGAGAGTGACGTATATGTAACTGAGAGTTCAGCACTATAGAGAGTGACATATATGTAACTGAGAGCTCAGCACTGTAGAGAGTGACATATATGTAACTGAGAGTTCAGCACTGTAGAGAGTGACATGGTACTATATACTATACATGTAACTGATTTCCCACATAGACCTCTCTGATCACCATAGTAATGACGTATATATTTCTATAGATGTAAATCTCATTCAGCACCATGGAGAGCGACATATATGTAAGTGAGAGTTCAGTACTATAGAGAGCGACATATATGTAACAGAGTTCAGTGCTATAGAGAGTGACATATATATAAGTGAGAGTTCAGCGCTATAGAGAGTGACATATATATAAGTGAGAGTTCAGTGCTATAGAGAGTGACATATATATAAGTGAGAGTTCAGTGCTATAGAGAGTGACATATATATAAGTGAGAGTTCAGCACTATAGAGAGCGACATATATGTAAGTGAGAGTTCAGTGCTATAGAGAGTGACATATATATAAGTGAGAGTTCAGCACTATAGAGAGCGACATATATGTAAGTGAGAGTTCAGTGCTATAGAGAGTGACATATATGTAAATGAGAGTTCAGTGCTATAGAGAGTGACGTATATGTAAGTGAGAGTTCAGTGCTATAGAGAGTGACATATATATAACTGAGAGTTCAGTGCTATAGAGAGTGACATATATATAACTGAGAGTTCAGTGCTATAGAGAGTGACGTATATATAAGTGAGAGTTCAGTGCTATAGAGAGTGACATATATGTAACTGAGAGTTCAGTGTTATAGAGAGTGATATATATGTAAGTGAGAGTTCAGTGCTGTAGAGAGTGACATATATATAACTGAGAGTTCAGTGCTATAGAGAGTGACATATATATAACTGAGAGTTCAGTGCTATAGAGAGTGACATATATATAAGTGAGAGTTCAGTGTTATAGAGAGTGATATATATATAACTGAGAGTTCAGTGCTGTAGAGAGTGACATATATGTATGTGAGAGTTCAGTGCTATAGAGAGTGACATATATGTAACTGAGAGTTCAGTGCTATAGAGAGCGACATATATGTAACTGAGAGTTCAGTGTTATAGAGAGTGACATATATGTAAGTGAGTTCAGTGTTATAGAGAGTGACATATATATAACTGAGAGTTCAGTGCTATAGAGAGTGACGTATATATAAGTGAGAGTTCAGTGCTATAGAGAGTGACATATATGTAACTGAGAGTTCAGTGTTATAGAGAGTGATATATATGTAAGTGAGAGTTCAGTGCTGTAGAGAGTGACATATATATAACTGAGAGTTCAGTGCTATAGAGAGTGACATATATATAACTGAGAGTTCAGTGCTATAGAGAGTGACATATATGTAAGTGAGAGTTCAGTGCTATAGAGAGTGACATATATGTAAGTGAGAGTTCAGTGCTATAGAGAGTGACATATATGTAAGTGAGAGTTCAGTGCTATAGAGAGTGACATATATGTAACTGAGAGTTCAGTGCTATAGAGAGTGACATATATATAACTGAGAGTTCAGTGCTATAGAGAGCGACATATATGTAAGTGAGAGTTCAGTGCTATAGAGAGCGACATATATGTAAGTGAGAGTTCAGTGCTATAGAGAGTGACATATATGTAACAGAGAGTTCAGTGCTATAGAGAGCGACATATATGTAACTGAGAGTTCAGTGCTATAGAGAGTGACATATATGTAACAGAGAATTCAGTGCTATAGAGAGGGACATATATGTATGTGAGAGTTCAGTGCTATAGAGAGTGACATATATGTAAGTGAGAGTTCAGTGCTATAGAGAGTGACATATATGTAAGTGAGAGTTCAGTGCTATAGAGAGTGACATATATGTAACTGAGAGTTCAGTGCTAGAGAGTGACATATATATATAACTGAGAGTTCAGTGCTATAGAGAGTGACATATATGTAACAGAGAGTTCAGTGCTATAGAGAGTGATATATATAACAGAGAGTTCAGTGCTATAGAGTGCGACATATATGTAACAGAGAGTTCAGTGCTATAGAGAGCGACATATATGTAAGTGAGAGTTCAGTGCTATAGAGAGTGACATATATGTAACAGAGAGTTCAGTGCTATAGAGAGTGACATATATTTAAGTGAGAGTTCAGTGCTATAGAGAGTGACATATATGTAAGTGAGAGTTCAGTGTTATAGAGAGTGATATATATATAACAGAGAGTTCAGTACTATAGAGAGTGACATATATGTAAGTGAGAGTTCAGCACTATAGAGAGTGACATATATGTAAGTGAGAGTTCAGCACTATAGAGAGCGACATATATGTAAGTGAGAGTTCAGTGTTATAGAGAGTGATATATATATAACAGAGAGTTCAGTGCTATAGAGAGTGATATATATATAACAGAGAGTTCAGTGCTATAGAGAGTGACATATATGTAACTGAGAGTTCAGTGTTATAGAGAGTGATATATATATATAACAGAGAGTTCAGTGCTATAGAGAGCGACATATCTGTTCATCTCCATGGAGATAAAAGTGTTGCATTAAAGAGTCTTTGGGAGAATTCGTTGTTCGGCTCCAAATACAACATTAGTGTCTGTAGAAATCTCCTTAATGCTGAGGATTCATATTTAGTGTTTTTTTTATTATTTTCTTTTTTTCCTCTTTCATGAGCGCCATCTGCAGAGCGTTCCGGTGCGCAGCGTCCTGTGATCCTGGATCTCACACTGGTATAAAAGTGTCGCCATATAATTCACCAAAAACGTTTCCTGGAAACACAGCGCGGCAAATCACCATGTAAATCTGAGAAGAAGGCGACATATTATGGTGGAGAGAAGATGCCACCGGAGATCACTGGGACCGCGAGCTTCATGTGTATCTAAGTATATACTCCGAGCTTCATGTGTATCTAAGTATATACTCCGAGCTTCATGTGTATCTAAGTATATACCCAGAGCTTCTCATGTATCTAAGTATATACCCAGAGCTTCTCATGTATCTAAGTATATACTCCTATTCTTCTCATGTATCTAAGTATATACTCCTATTCTTCTTATGTATCTAAGCATATAGTTGGATTCTTCTCATGTATCTAAGTATATACTCCTATTAGTTACTCCTCCTTAGTTTAGTGTCCTACTTTATTCTACCCTGCTAAACATCATGTTCTTCAAAATAGTGGTCTCCAAACTGCAGACCTCCAGATGTTGCAAGACTACAACTCCTAGCATGCCTGAACAGCCGTTGCCTATTTGGGCATGCTTGGAGTTGTAGTTTTGCAACATCTGGAGGGCCACAGTATGAAGACCACAGAGGATTGGTTTCCACATGGTATGACCTGGACGTTTCAGATTATTAGTCTATTCAGTTTTGTAACATCTGGAGGTCCACCCTTTTAAGACCACTGCCTTAGAGGAATAGTTCACATGTGGAATGACCTGGACTTTCCTGGCTTTGTGCTATTTTTTAGGTTCTGATCACTCTTTGCCCTGGTGTCCGCTGATCTCAGTGACCGGCTATACAGTTCTCTTTTATACTGTCCATATTGACTTTTTTTTTTTTAAAGGGGTAATTCGGGGGGAAACAAATGTTTTCAAATCAACTGTTGCCATAAAATTATACAGATTTGTAGATGACTTCTATATAAAAATCTTAATCCTTCCAGTACTTATCAGCTGCTGTATGCTCCAGTCTGACCACAGTGCTCTCGGCTGCCACCTCTGTCCGTGTCAGGAACTGTCCTTAGGCTGGAGAGGTGTTGGGTGGTGGAACCAGACAATGATGAACAGACAAGGAGATCAGCTAATTATGGAGAAAAAAATGGAATATTTGTGTTTTAGAATTAGGGTTCTGAACTGGACCCCAAGGAGATGCTGTGACCTGACCTGAAGAGGGCGCTGCACACAAGGACACATCCCAGAAATAGTGACGCACTGAATATATTTGGAGGAAGAAAGGGTCCAAAATTCCCCCTCAACGTTGTGTAAATCCTATTTACAGATACATGGAACACTTTTTGGAGGTGATTTTGCTAAAGGGGATCTACAAGGTGCTACATTCAATGTTTTTTCTTTTTTTTTTCTCCCTGCCCTGTGGATGTTTACTTCATGAGCTCAATAAAAGTCATGATTGGTACAATTGTCAGTGTTATGGGTTTTGTTACAATGTGTTTGTCTGTAACTGCAACAAGGAGATCACATATATTAGTCATCAATGCTGAAATCCAGGATGTTCTTATTATTTTCCCCCTGCACAATAAATGTTTACTCAATGGCCCTGATTTACTAATGGCTTCTGGCCATGTTTTGGTCGGATCGTGCAACAAGTATTTGGAGCGCGCAGTCTCTTTAATTTGTAAGTTTTAAGCATAAACTGTTTACACTGTTTTTAAACATCAATATTTCTCATTTCTTTAGAAAAAATTATATTTTTTTACTTGAATTAAAACATACTTACAAATGAAAAAGTAAAAATCAATTTGCATTTTTATTTTGTTTATTTTTAAAATTTAGCAATTTCCCACAAATTAGGCCTCTTTGACATGTTGGAGCTTTGTTGGAAAATAATAATAACAATAACCAATGCAGAAATCCTTGTCATTCCGGAAGGTTCTCCTTCGCTCTATGATCTGTATTCGCTCGCGGTTTCTCTCGTTTTCTCTCCTCGTTTCCGTCACATTTCTTGCTCCAATACTGAGATGTAAAGATTCAATCCTGAACAGATCAGCAGAAACGTCAAATATTAAAATCTCAGTCACCTGAATGATGGGACTAATAAGCGCAGGAGACGCGGCCCTCGCCATCATTCCCCCGTAATGAGCTCGGCAGGGGGGGGGATTCATCCAGTCTCCGTCCCCCTATGAGGCAGAATTATGGCGCTGATCTCTTATATAAGCATTTCAATACAGCTGGAGATCAAATGCGCCGATCGTCCTCAGTCTGAATGAATCCCGATCCTCTATCGATCCAACACAACGCGCCCGGCCTCAGATCTGAACGTATTCATCATCACAACAAAAACATCCGCAATAGGCAGAAGACTAAAAGATCTTCAAGGGCGACTAATCCGCCAGGTCCGGGCTAAAGAGGAAGGTCCCCGAGGACACGATACTTCATCTGAGAGAACATTATGGAAGATCAGTCAGAGCAAAACTTCTAATGGGGATTTATCTGTTATCATTGACTTCTCTAGATAGATAGATATGAGATAGATAGATAGATAGATAGATATGAGATAGATAGATAGATAGAAGAAAAAATCTTGTCCACAGCACCAAAGTTCATGAAAAAATATGTGTTTTATTCCATAAAAGGTGTCAATACAACAGCGACGTTTCAGTCAGCTCAACCTGACCTTTCTCAAGGACAAGATTTTTTCTTCTGTTTGAAAGATGATCCCTTAACCAAGGATCCAGGAGCTGCGTGCACCCCCCTACGATATTTTTTCTTCCATTGGCTGTGCTGTTCTTCTACTACTAGATAGATATGAGATAGATATGAGATGATAGATAGATAGATATGAGATAGATAGATATGAGATAGATATGAGATAGATAGATAGATAGATATGAGATAGATATGAGATAGATAGATAGATATGAGATGATAGATAGATATGAGATAGATAGAGAGATAGATAGATATGAGATAGATAGATATGAGATAGATAGATATGAGATAGATAGATATGAGATAGATAGATAGATAGATATGAGATAGATAGATAGATAGATATGAGATGAGATAGATATGAGATGATAGATAGATAGATATGAGATAGATATGAGATAGATAGATAGATATGAGATAGATATGAGATGATAGATAGATAGATATGAGATGATAGATAGATAGATAGATATGAGATAGATAGATAGATATGAGATAGATAGAAATGAGATAGATAGATAGATATGAGATAGATAGATATGAGATAGATAGATAGATAGATAGATATGAGATAGATAGATAGATATGAGATAGATATGAGATGATAGATAGATAGATAGATATGAGATAGATAGATAGATATGAGATAGATATGAGATAGATAGATAGATATGAGATAGATATGAGATGATTGATAGATAGATAGATATGAGATAGATAGATATGAGATAGATAGATATGAGATAGATAGATATGAGATAGATAGATATGAGATAGATAGATAGATATGAGATAGATAGATATGAGATAGATAGATATGAGATAGATAGATAGATAGATAGATAGATAGATAGATAGATATGAGATAGATAGATATGAGATAGATAGATATGAGATGGATAGATAGATAGATAGATAGATAGATAGATAGATATGAGATAGATAGATAGATATGAGATAGATATGAGATAGATAGATAGATAGATATGAGATAGATATGAGATAGATAGATAGATATGAGATAGATAGATAGATAGATATGAGATAGATAGATAGATATGAGATAGATAGATAGATAGATATGAGATAGATATGAGATAGATATGAGATAGATATGAGATAGATAGATAGATAGATAGATATGAGATAGATGGATATGAGATAGATAGATAGATAGATAGATATGAGATAAATAGATATTATAGATAGTTGATCTTCTGTAAATCTTCTGTAGATCTTCTGTAGGTCTTTTGTTTTTCCTTTTGGTCCTTTCTTTATCTTTTAGGATTTCCTGTTGTGTTCTTGATCCTAACAATCCATCTCCTTTAGGCTAAGTTTCCACTTTGTTTTTTTTCTGGCAGTTTTTGAGCCAAAGTCAGAAGTGGATCCATAAGGGAGGAGAAGTGTAATTCCTTCCTTTATATGTCCTTTTCCTTTTGAATACACTTCTGGCTTTGGCTCAAAAACTGCAGTGGCAGATATCCGAAAACTGCCAGAAAAAGAACCAAGTGGAAACCTAGCCTAATGGGAGAGCAGCCCCGGTCCTGAATATTCTCCATTTGTAGACATTTACTGTCACCGCAGATTGACGGACATCCTGGTCTTTAGGTTTTGTAGCCTTATCCATGTGTTTCTATAACACGTCTTCTCAGGTCTCAGTTCACACTGATCAGTCTCTCTTGAGAAGAACAGATCAGTCCAGGATTTGTGCGCCTTTATATAATGGTGATCTCTGCATTTCACCTCTCATCTCCTTTACTGAAACATATTTTGGAGAGATCATAAAAAAAGGGTTCACTTACCTTTTTTTCCTGCACTGTGGATGTTTACTCGGTGCACTCAATGAAATATATAAACAGCACCACTAGCTCTGTGTTATTAGTTTAATTACATTCTGTTCATCTAGAATTGTGAGAACCATCAGATCACATATTATTACTTTTTAAGGGCTCACTTACTTTTTTTCCCCTGTACTGTGGACATTTACTCAATGTGCTCAATAATAGACATTAATGGAATAACTGTCTCTGTACTATCAATTTTGTTACATTGTGTTAGTCTATGATTGTGAGAACAATCAGATCACATATTATTAGTTCTGAAGGGTGCACTTACCTTTTCTCCCTGCACAGTGGATGTTTCCTCACTATCCTCAATAAAATATATACACAGCTCCACTATCTCTGTGTTATTAGTTTTAGTTACATTGTGCCCATCTAGTATTGTAAGAAAAATCAGATCACATATTTTATTTCTATTAGTTACTTTTTTCCCCCTGCACTGTGGATATTTACTCAATTCACTCAGTAATAAAAATGAACGGAACAGCTGCCTGTGTTTTCTTTTCGTTTAGTTATATTGTGCTTGTCTATGATTGTGAAATCAGATAACATAATATTAGTTCTCAAGGGTGCACTTACTTTTTATTACAGTTACTGTATATGAGACCATTTTAGCTGTACTAGAAGTTAGAGTCCCTCTCTCTACTCCCCAGGTAGGTGCGGCAGACGTGACAAAGTCCATTCAGGTCATAGATACCTTTAGTAAAGCGGTGGTGACAGCAGGGCAGTGCCCCCCCCCCCGTGCCGCCATCAGACCTGTTACCTCCTGTTAGGATGGAGATTGCCGTATACACAGAGCTGATTGCCTTCAATGCAGAACCATGGGAGTCGCGGTGCAATTTGTAAGCCGCCCATTACCGCAAAAATCGTACCTGTCAGGGGGAGAAGAAGAAGGAGCATACAGAGGAAGCGAATCCTGAGAGATAAAACGGAAATTATTATACATGGAAGAGATGGAAATGTCAGGAGTCACGTCTGGTGAACCCGCAAAACCCACATGTTTATAGCGGGATTTACAGGATCCACTTCTTGTTCCAGAAACCTCCGGCTATTAATTCAATTAATAAATGTATTTAACATCTCTGGGGCCAGGAGGATTACGGAGTCTGTTCCCTGCAGGACAGCGGAGGAATATATAAGAGCGCGCACACATCTCCAGGAGAGGGAATATATAAGAGTGCGCACACATCTCCAGGAGAGGGAATATATAAGAGTCTGCACACATATCCGGGAGAGGGAATATATAAGAGTGCGCACACATCTCTGGGAGAGGGAATATATAAGAGCACGCACACATCTCCAGGAGAGGGAATATATAAGAGTGCGCACACATATCCGGGAGAGGGAATATATAAGAGTGCGCACACATCTCCAGAAGAGGGAATATATAAGAGTGCGCACACATCTCCAGAAGAGGGAATATATAAGAGTGCGCACACATCTCTGGGAGAGGGAATATATAAGAGCACGCACACATCTCCGGGAGAGGGAATATATAAGAGCGCGCACACATCTCCAGGAGAGGGAATATATAAGAGTCTGCACACATATCCGGGAGAGGGAATATATAAGAGTGCACACACATCTCCGGGAGAGGGAACGTATAAGAGTGCGCACACATCTCTGGGAGAGGGAATATATAAGAGCACGCACACATCTCCGGGAGAGGGAATATATAAGAGCGCGCACACATCTCCGGGAGAGGGAATATATAAGAGTGCGCACACATCTCCGGGAGAGGGAATATATAAGAGTCTGCACACATATCCGGGAGAGGGAATATATAAGAGTGCGCACACATCTCCGGGAGAGGGAACGTATAAGAGTGCGCACACATCTCTGGGAGAGGGAATATATAAGAGCACGCACACATCTCCGGGAGAGGGAATATATAAGAGCGCGCACACATCTCCAGGAGAGGGAATATATAAGAGTCTGCACACATATCCGGGAGAGGGAATATATAAGAGCGCGCACACATCTCCAGGAGAGGGAATATATAAGAGTACGCACACATCTCCGGGAGAGGGAATATATAAGAGCGCGCACACATCTCCAGGAGAGGGAATATATAAGAGTCTGCACACATCTCCGGGAGAGGGAATATATAAGAGTCTGCACACATCTCCAGGAAAGGGAATATATATAAGAGTCTGCACATATCTCCAGGAAAGGGAATATATAAGAGTGCGCACACATCTCCAGGAGAGGGAATATATAAGAGTCTGCACACATCTCCAGGAGAGGGAATATATAAGAGCGCGCACATCACCAGGAGAGGGAATATATAAGAGTGCGCACACATCTCCAGGAGTGGGAATATATAAGAGTGCGCACACATCTCCAGGAGAGGGAATATATAAGAGTCTGCACACATCTCCGGGAGAGGGAATATATAAGAGTGCGCACACATCTCCAGGAGAGGGAATATATAAGAGTCTGCACACATCTCCAGGAGAGGGAATATATAAGAGCACGCACATCACCAGGAGAGGGAATATATGAGAGCGCGCACATCTCCGGGAGAGGGAATATATAAGAGTCCGCACACATCTCCGGGAGAGGGAATATATAAGAGTGCGCACTCATCTCCAGGAGAGGGAATATATAAGAGTCTGCACACATCTCCAGGAGAGGGAATATTTAAGAGCGCGCACACATCTCCCAGAGAGGGAATATATAAGAGTCTGCACACATCTCCAGGAGAGGGAATATATAAGAGTCCGCACACATCTCCGGGAGAGGGAAAATAAAAGAGTCTGCACACATCTCCGGGAGAGGGAATATATAAGAGTCTGCACACATCTCCAGGAGAGGGAATATATAAGAGCCCGCACACATCTCCAGGAGATGGAATATATAAGAGCGCGCACACATCTCCGGGAGAGGGAATATATAAGAGTCTGCACACATCTCCAGGAGAGGGAATATATAAGAGTCTGCACACATCTCCGGGAGAGGGAATATATAAGAGCGCGCACACATCTCCAGGAGAGGGAATATATAAGAGCACGCACATCTCCAGGAGAGGGAATATATAAGAGTGTGCACACATCTCCGGGAGAGGGAATATATAAGAGTCTGCACACATCTCCAGGAGAGGGAATATGTAAGAGTCTGCACACATCTCCAGGAGAGGGAATATATAAGAGCCCGCACACATCTCCAGGAGATGGAATATATAAGAGCGCGCACACATCTCCGGGAGAGGGAATATATAAGAGTCTGCACACATCTCCAGGAGAGGGAATATATAAGAGTCTGCACACATCTCCGGGAGAGGGAATATATAAGAGCGCGCACACATCTCCAGGAGAGGGAATATATAAGAGCACGCACATCTCCAGGAGAGGGAATATATAAGAGTGTGCACACATCTCCGGGAGAGGGAATATATAAGAGTCTGCACACATCTCCGGGAGAGGGAATATATAAGAGTCCGCACACATCTCCAGGAGAGGGAATATATAAGAGTCCAAACACATCTCTAGGAGAGGGAATATATAAGAGTCCGCACACATCTCCGGGAGAGGGAATATATAAGAGTCTGCACACATCTCCAGGAGAGGGAATATGTAAGAGTCTGCACACATCTCCAGGAAAGGGAATATATAAGAGTCCGCTAACATCTCCGGGAGAGGGAATATATAAGAGTCCGCACACATCTCCAGGAGAGGGAATATATAAGAGTCCGCACACATCTCCGGGAGTAGGATTATAGATGTCACACTTGATTCCCTTACAGAAGTCAGTCTTCTCTCCTGTACAGCTGCAGTGGTGCAGTCCTCTCTCCTGTACAGCTGCAGTGGTGCAGTCCTCTCTTGTACAGCTGCACCACTGTAACTGTACAGGGGAGGGGACTGCACCACTGCTCATATTTATAGAAAACACCAAGAGTTGTGCAGTCCTCTCTCTTGTGCAGCTGCAGTGGTGCAGTCCTCTCTCTTGTATAGCTGCAGTGGTGCAGTCCTCTCTCCTGTATACTCCCCTATTAAATGGAGCAGCATGACTCCTGGGCTAATGCTGTAGGTACAATTACTTAATCAGCCGACACATTGAGACGCAGGCATTGCTGTGAGACAGACGGGGTTTTCGGCACCTCACTTGTTTGATGTGATTTAAGCTTCTGCCAATCTAGATAGGGGTAATCTTGTGTCTGACGTTCCCTTATTAGGATTATTAAGGTTGTAATAAGTGAATTTGTGTTAATCTGCTTAGAGAGAATCGAGGCTGATGAATGCAGCGCGGAGGCTCACGGCTCTACCTGGAAGCTGCGCAATTCATGGAAAGTAACGGATCAGCGAAGACAGATACACGAATGACAGGACATGGGGGCGCTGCGTGTACAGTGTGAAGCCATTGTTCTATCTCCCATATTATCCTTTAGGCTTCAGCTACAGTGATCCCTTTAACTGTCTTTATTATTATTTAAGACAATCCCCCCTCCCCCCCCCCAAGGTGGTGGAAACATGGTGGGGCGGTGGCCTATTATTAATATACAAGAGGGCGGGGATTCCAAGCACAGAGACGATGTGAGCCTGGGGCCCAGTGGCTGCTAGGCCATGCCTGAGTCTCTCTCGGTGCCTTTCTATAGGTCTGAGCCTCTCTCGGTGCATTTCTATAGGTCTGAGCTTCTCTTGGTGCCTTTCTATAGGTCTGAGCCTCTCTCGGTGCATTTCTATAGGTCTGAGCTTCTCTTGGTGCCTTTCTAAAGGTCTGAGCCTCTCTCGGTGCATTTCTATAGGTCTGAGCTTCTCTTGGTGCCTTTCTATAGGTCTGAGCCTCTCTCGGTGCCTTTCTATAGGTCTGAGCTTCTCTCGGTGCCTTTCTATAGGTCTGAGCTTCTCTCGGTGCCTTTCTATAGGTCTGAGCTTCTCTCGGTGCCTTTCTATAGGTCTGAGCTTCTCTCGGTGCCTTTCTATAGGTCTGAGCTTCTCTCGGTGCCTTTCTATAGGTCTGAATCTCTCTCTGTGCCTTTCTATAGGCCTGAATCTCTCTCGGTGCCTTTCTATAGGCCTGAGCCTCTCTCTGTGCCTTTCTATAGGTCTGAGCTTCTCTCTGTGCCTTTCTATAGGTCTGAGCTTCTCTCTGTGTCTTTCTATAGGTCTGAATCTCTCTCTGTGCCTTTCTATAGGTCTGAGCTTCTCTCAGTGCCTTTCTATAGGTCTGAGCCTCTCTTGATGCATTTCTATAGGTCTGAGCTTCTCTCTGTGTCTTTCTATAGGTCTGAGCCTCTCTTGGTGCCTTTCTATAGGTCTGAGCTTCTCTCGGTGCCTTTCTATAGGTCTGAGCTTCTCTCGGTGCCTTTCTATAGGTCTGAATCTCTCTCGGTGCCTTTCTATAGGTCTGAGCTTCTCTCAGTGCCTTTCTATAGGTCTGAGCCTCTCTTGATGCATTTCTATAGGTCTGAGCTTCTCTCTGTGTCTTTCTATAGGTCTGAGCTTCTCTCTGTGTCTTTCTATAGGTCTGAGCTTCTCTCTGTGTCTTTCTATAGGTCTGAGCTGCTCTCGGTGTCTTTCTATAGGTCTGAGCCTCTCTTGGTGCCTTTCTATAGGTATGAGCTTCTCTCGGTGCCTTTCTAAAGGTCTGAGCTTCTCTCGGTGCCTTTCTATAGGTCTGAGCTTCTCTCGGTGCCTTTCTATATTTCTGAGCTTCTCTTGGTGCCTTTCTATAGGTCTGAGCTTCTCTCGGTGCCTTTCTATAGGTCTGAGCTTCTCTCTGTGCCTTTCTATAGGTCTGAGCTTCTCTCTGTGCCTTTCTATAGGTCTGAGCTTCTCTCGGTGCCTTTCTATAGGTCTGAGCCTCTCTCGGTGCCTTTCTATAGGTCTGAGCTTCTCTCGGTGCCTTTCTATAGGTCTGAGCTTCTCTTGGTGCCTTTCTATAGGTCTGAGCTTCTCTCTGTGCCTTTCTATAGGTCTGAGCTTCTCTCGGTGCCTTTCCATAGGTCTGAGCCTCTCTCGGTGCCTTTCTATAGGTCTGAGCTTCTCTCGGTGCCTTTATATAGGTCTGAGCTTCTCTCTGTGCTTTTCTATAGGTCTGAGCTTCTCTTGGTGCCTTTCTATAGGTCTGAGCTGCTCTCGGTGTCTTTCTATAGGTATGAGCCTCTCTTGGTGCCTTTCTACAGGTCATAGCTTTTCTCGGTGCCTTTCTATAGGTCTGAGCCTCTCTCTTTGTCTTTCTATAGGTCTGAGCTTCTCTCTGTGCCTTTCTATAGGTCTAAGATTCTCTCAGCGTCTTTCTATAGGTCTGAGCCTCTCTTGGTGCCTTTCTATAGGTCTGAGCTTCTCTCTGTGTCTTTCTATAGATCTGAGCTTCTCTCTGTGCCTTTCTATAGGTCTGAGCTTCTCTCGGTGCCTTTCTATAGGTCTGAGCTTCTCTCGGTGCCTTTCTATAGGTCTGAGCTTCTCTTGGTGCCTTTCTATAGGTTTGAGCTTCTCTCGGTGCCTTTCTATAGGTCTGAGCTTCTCTCTGTGCCTTTCTATAGGTCTGAGCTTCTCTCTGTGCCTTTCTATAGGTCTGAGCTTCTCTCGGTGCCTTTCTATAGGTCTGAGCCTCTCTCGGTGCCTTTCTATAGGTCTGAGCTTCTCTCGGTGCCTTTCTATAGGTCTGAGCTTCTCTTGGTGCCTTTCTATAGGTCTGAGCTTTGCTCGGTGCCTTTCTATAGGTCTGAGCTTCTCTCGGTGCCTTTCTATAGGTCTGAGCTTCTCTTGGTGCCTTTCTATAGGTCTGAGCTTCTCTCGGTGCCTTTCTATAGGTCTGAGCCTCTCTTGGTGCCTTTCTATAGGTCTGAGCTTCTCTCTGTGTCTTTCTATAGATCTGAGCTTCTCTCTGTGCCTTTCTATAGGTCTGAGCTTCTCTCGGTGCCTTTCTATAGGTCTGAGCTTCTCTCGGTGCCTTTCTATAGGTCTGAGCTTCTCTCTGTGCCTTTCTATAGGTCTGAACTTCTCTCTGTGCCTTTCTATAGGTCTGAGCTTCTCTCGGTGCCTTTCTATAGGTCTGAGCCTCTCTCGGTTCCTTTCTATAGGTCTGAGCTTCTCTCGGTGCCTTTCTATAGGTCTGAGCTTCTCTTGGTGCCTTTCTATAGGTCTGAGCTTCTCTCGGTGCCTTTCTATAGGTCTGAGCTTCTCTCTGTGCCTTTCTATAGGTCTGAGCTTCTCTCGGTGCCTTTCCATAGGTCTGAGCCTCTCTCGGTGCCTTTCTATAGGTCTGAGCTTCTCTCGGTGCCTTTATATAGGTCTGAGCTTCTCTCTGTGCTTTTCTATAGGTCTGAGCTTCTCTTGGTGCCTTTCTATAGGTCTGAGCTGCTCTCGGTGTCTTTCTATAGGTATGAGCCTCTCTTGGTGCCTTTCTACAGGTCATAGCTTCTCTCTGTGCCTTTCTATAGGTCTGAGCCTCTCTCTTTGTCTTTCTATAGGTCTGAGCTTCTCTCTGTGCCTTTCTATAGGTCTAAGATTCTCTCAGCGTCTTTCTATAGGTCTGAGCCTCTCTTGGTGCCTTTCTATAGGTCTGAGCTTCTCTCTGTGTCTTTCTATAGATCTGAGCTTCTCTCTGTGCCTTTCTATAGGTCTGAGCTTCTCTCTGTGTCTTTCTATAGGTCTGAGCCTCTCTCTGTGTCTTTCTATAGGTCTGAGCCTCTCTTTGTGCCTTTCTATAGGTCTGAGCTTCTCTCGGCGCCTTTCTATAGGTCTGAGCTTCTTTCTGTGTCTTTCTATAGGTCTGAGCTTCTCTCTGTGTCTTTCTATAGGTCTGAGCTTCTCTCGGTGCCTTTCTATAGGTCTGAGCTTCTCTTGGTGCATTTCTATAGGTCTGAGCCTCTCTTGGTGCATTTCTATAGGTCTGAGCTTCTCTTGGTGCCTTTCTATAGGTCTGAGCTTCTCTCGGTGCCTTTCTATAGGTCTGAGCTTCTCTTGCTGCATTTCTATAGGTCTGAGCCTCTCTTGGTGCATTTCTGTAGGTCTGGGCTTCTCTTGGTGCCTTTCTATAGGTCTGAGCTTCTCTCGGTGCCTTTCTATAGGTCTGAGCTTCTCTCGGTGCCTTTCTATAGGTCTGAGCTTCTCTCTGTGTCTTTCTATAGGTCTGAGCTTCTCTTTGTGTCTTTCTATAGGTCTAAGCTTCTCTCGGTGCCTTTCTATAGGTCTGAGCTTCTCTTGCTGCATTTCTATAGGTCTGAGCATCTCTCTGTGTCTTTCTATAGATCTGAGCTTCTCTCTGTGCCTTTCTATAGGTCTGAGCTTCTCTCGATGCCTTTCTATAGGTCTGAGCTTCTCTTGGTGCCTTTCTATAGGTGTGAGCTTCTCTCTGTGTCTTTCTATAGGTCTGAGCTTCTCTCGGTTCCTTTCTATAGGTCTGAGCTTCTCTTGGTGCCTTTCTATAGGTCTGAGCCTCTCTTGGTGAATTTCTATAGGTCTGAGCTTCTCTCGGTGCCTTTCTATAGGTCTGAGCTTCTCTTGCTGCATTTCTATAGGTCTGAGCATCTCTCGGTGTCATTCTATATGTCTGAGCTTCTCTCTGTGTCTTTCCATAGGTCTGAGCTTCTCTCTGTGTCTTTCTATAGGTCTGAGCTTCTCTCGGTGCCTTTCTACAGGTCTGAGCTTCTCTTGCTGCATTTCTATAGGTCTGAGCTTCTCTCGATGCCTTTCTATAGGTCTGAGCTTCTCTTGGTGCCTTTCTATAGGTGTGAGCTTCTCTCTGTGTCTTTCTATAGGTCTGAGCTTCTCTCGGTTCCTTTCTATAGCTCTGAGCCTCTCTTGGTGCATTTCTGTAGGTCTGGGCTTCTCTTGGTGCCTTTCTATAGGTCTGAGCTTCTCTCGGTGCCTTTCTATAGGTCTGAGCTTCTCTTGGTGCCTTTCTATAGGTCTGAGCTTCTCTCTGTGTCTTTCTATAGGTCTCAGCTTCTCTCTGTGTCTTTCTATAGGTCTAAGCTTCTCTCGGTGCCTTTCTATAGGTCTGAGCTTCTCTTGCTGCATTTCTATAGGTCTGAGCATCTCTCTGTGTCTTTCTATAGATCTGAGCTTCTCTCTGTGCCTTTCTATAGGTCTGAGCTTCTCTCGATGCCTTTCTATAGGTCTGAGCTTCTCTTGGTGCCTTTCTATAGGTGTGAGCTTCTCTCTGTGTCTTTCTATAGGTCTGAGCTTCTCTCGGTTCCTTTCTATAGGTCTGAGCTTCTCTTGGTGCCTTTCTATAGGTCTGAGCCTCTCTTGGTGAATTTCTATAGGTCTGAGCTTCTCTCGGTGCCTTTCTATAGGTCTGAGCATCTCTCTTGCTGCATTTCTATAGGTCTGAGCATCTCTCTGTGTCTTTCTATAGATCTGAGCTTCTCTCTGTTCCTTTCTATAGGTCTGAGCTTCTCTCGATGCCTTTCTATAGGTCTGAGCTTCTCTTGGTGCCTTTCTATAGGTGTGAACTTCTCTCTGTGTCTTTCTATAGGTCTGAGCTTCTCTCGGTTCCTTTCTATAGGTCTGAGCTTCTCTTGGTGCCTTTCTATAGGTCTGAGCCTCTCTTGGTGAATTTCTATAGGTCTGAGCTTCTCTCGGTGTCTTTCTATAGGTCTGAGCTTCTCTCTATGTCTTTCTATAGGTCTGAGCTTCTCTCTGTGTCTTTCTATAGGTCTGAGCTTCTCTTGGTGCCTTTCTATAGGTCTGAGCCTCTCTTGGTGAATTTCTATAGGTCTGAGCTTCTCTCGGTGTCTTTCTATAGGTCTGAGCTTCTCTCTATGTCTTTCTATAGGTCTGAGCTTCTCTCTGTGTCTTTCTATAAGTCTGAGCTTCTCCCGATGCCTTGCTATAGATCTCAGCTTCTCTCTGTGCCTTTCTATAGGTCTGAGCTTCTCTCGGTGCCTTTCTATAGGTCTGAGCTTCTCTCTGTGTCTTTCTATAGGTCTGAGCTTCTCTCGGTGCCTTTCTATAGGTCTGAGCCTCTCTCGGTGCCTTTCTATAGGTCTGAGCTGCTCTCGGTGCCTTTCTATAGGTCTGAGCTTCTCTCTGTATCTTTCTATAGGTCTGAGCTTCTCTTGGTGCATTTCTATAGGTCTGAGCTTCTCTTGGTGCCTTTCTATAGGTCTGAGCTTCTCTCTGTGTCTTTCTATAGGTCTGAGCTTCTCTCTGTGCCTTTCTATAGGTCTGAGCCTCTCTTTGTGCCTTTCTATAGGTCTGATCCTCTCTCGGTGCCTTTCTATAGGTCTGAGCCCCTCCCTGTGCCTTTCTATAGGTATGAGCTTCTCTCTGTGTCTTTCTATAGGTCTGAGCTTCTCTCGGTTCCTTTCTATAGGTCTGAGCTTCTCTTGGTGCCTTTCTATAGGTCTGAGCCTCTCTTGGTGAATTTCTATAGGTCTGAGCTTCTCTCGGTGCCTTTTTCTAGGTCTGAGCTTCTCTCGGTGTCTTTCTATAGGTCTGAGCTTCTCTCTTTGTCTTTCTATAGGTCTGAGCTTCTCTCTGTGTCTTTCTATAGGTCTGAGCTTCTCCCGATGCCTTGCTATAGATCTCAGCTTCTCTCTGTGCCTTTCTATAGGTCTGAGCTTCTCTCGGTGCCTTTCTATAGGTCGGAGCTTCTCTCTGTGTCTTTCTATAGGTCTGAGCTTCTCTCGGTGCCTTTCTATAGGTCTGAGCCTCTCTCGGTGCCTTTCTATAGGTCTGAGCTGCTCTCGGTGCCTTTCTATAGGTCTGAGCTTCTCTCTGTATCTTTCTATAGGTCTGAGCTTCTCTTGGTTCATTTCTATAGGTCTGAGCCTCTCTTGGTGCATTTCTATAGGTCTGAGCTTCTCTTGGTGCCTTTCTATAGGTCTGAGCTTCTCTTGGTGCCTTTCTATAGGTCTGAGCTTCTCTCGGTGCCTTTCTATAGGTCTGAGCTTCTCTCTGTGCCTTTCTATAGGTCTGAGCTTCTCTCTGTGCCTTTCTATAGGTCTGAGCTTCTCTCGGTGCCTTTCCATAGGTCTGAGCCTCTCTCGGTGCCTTTCTATAGGTCTGAGCTTCTCTCGGTGCCTTTATATAGGTCTGAGCTTCTCTCTGTGCTTTTCTATAGGTCTGAGCTTCTCTTGGTGCCTTTCTATAGGTCTGAGCTGCTCTCGGTGTCTTTCTATAGGTATGAGCCTCTCTTGGTGCCTTTCTACAGGTCATAGCTTCTCTCGGTGCCTTTCTATAGGTCTGAGCCTCTCTCTTTGTCTTTCTATAGGTCTGAGCTTCTCTCTGTGCCTTTCTATAGGTCTGAGCTTCTCTCGGTGCCTTTCTATAGGTCTGAGCTTCTTTCTGTGTCTTTCTATAGGTCTGAGCTTCTCTCTGTGTCTTTCTATAGGTCTGAGCTTCTCTCGGTGCCTTTCTATAGGTCTGAGCTTCTCTTGCTGCATTTCTATAGGTCTGAGCCTCTCTTGGTGCATTTCTATAGGTCTGAGCTTCTCTTGGTGCCTTTCTATAGGTCTGGGCTTCTCTTGGTGCCTTTCTATAGGTCTGAGCTTCTCTCGGTGCCTTTCTATAGGTCTGAGCTTCTCTCGGTGCCTTTCTATAGGTCTGAGCTTCTCTCTGTGTCTTTCTATAGGTCTGAGCTTCTCTCTGTGTCTTTCTATAGGTCTAAGCTTCTCTCGGTGCCTTTCTATAGGTCTGAGCTTCTCTTGCTGCATTTCTATAGGTCTGAGCATCTCTCTGTGTCTTTCTATAGATCTGAGCTTCTCTCTGTGCCTTTCTATAGGTCTGAGCTTCTCTCGATGCCTTTCTATAGGTCTGAGCTTCTCTTGGTGCCTTTCTATAGGTGTGAGCTTCTCTCTGTGTCTTTCTATAGGTCTGAGCTTCTCTCTGTGCCTTTCTATAGGTCTAAGCTTCTCTTGGTGCCTTTCTATAGGTCTGAGCCTCTCTTGGTGAATTTCTATAGGTCTGAGCTTCTCTCGGTGCCTTTTTATAGGTCTGAGCTTCTCTCGGTGTCATTCTATATGTCTGAGCTTCTCTCTGTGTCTTTCTATAGATCTGAGCTTCTCTCTGTGTCTTGCTATAGGTCTGAGCTTCTCTCGGTGCCTTTCTATAGGTCTGAGCTTCTCTTGCTGCATTTCTATAGGTCTGAGCTTCTCTCGATGCCTTTCTATAGGTCTGAGCTTCTCTTGGTGCCTTTCTATAGGTGTGAGCTTCTCTCTGTGTCTTTCTATAGGTCTGAGCTTCTCTCGGTGTCTTGCTATAGGTCTGAGCTTCTCTCGGTGCCTTTCTATAGGTCTGAGCTTCTCTTGCTGCATTTCTATAGGTCTGAGCTTCTCTCGATGCCTTTCTATAGGTCTGAGCTTCTCTTGGTGCCTTTCTATAGGTGTGAGCTTCTCTCTGTGTCTTTCTATAGGTCTGAGCTTCTCTCGGTTCCTTTCTATAGGTCTGAGCTTCTCTTGGTGCCTTTCTATAGGTGTGAGCTTCTCTCTGTGTCTTTCTATAGGTCTGAGCTTCTCTCGGTGCCTTTCTATAGGTCTGAGCTTCTCTCGGTGCCTTTCTATAGGTCTGCGCTTCTCTCGGTGCCTTTCTATAGGTCTGAGCTTCTCTCTGTGTCTTTCTATAGGTCTGAGCTTCTCTCTGTGTCTTTCTATAGGTCTAAGCTTCTCTCGGTGCCTTTCTATAGGTCTGAGCTTCTCTTGCTGCATTTCTATAGGTCTGAGCATCTCTCTGTGTCTTTCTATAGATCTGAGCTTCTCTCTGTGCCTTTCTATAGGTCTGAGCTTCTCTCGATGCCTTTCTATAGGTCTGAGCTTCTCTTGGTGCCTTTCTATAGGTCTGAGCCTCTCTTGGTAAATTTCTATAGGTCTGAGCTTCTCTCGGTGTCTTTCTATAGGTCTGAGCTTCTCTCTATGTCTTTCTATAGGTCTGAGCTTCTCTCTGTGTCTTTCTATAGGTCTGAGCTTCTCCCGATGCCTTGCTATAGATCTCAGCTTCTCTCTGTGCCTTTCTATAGGTCTGAGCTTCTCTCGGTGCCTTTCTATAGGTCTGAGCTTCTCTCTGTGTCTTTCTATAGGTCTGAGCTTCTCTCGGTGCCTTTCTATAGGTCTGAGCCTCTCTCGGTGCCTTTCTATAGGTCTGAGCTGCTCTCGGTGCCTTTCTATAGGTCTGAGCTTCTCTCTGTATCTTTCTATAGGTCTGAGCTTCTCTTGGTTCATTTCTATAGGTCTGAGCCTCTCTTGGTGCATTTCTATAGGTCTGAGCTTCTCTTGGTGCCTTTCTATAGGTCTGAGCTTCTCTCTATGTCTTTCTATAGGTCTGAGCTTCTCTCTGTGCCTTTCTATAGGTCTGAGCCTCTCTTTGTGCCTTTCTATAGGTCTGAGCTTCTCTCGGTGCCTTTCTATAGGTCTGAGCCTCTCTCGGTGCCTTTCTATAGGTCTGATCCTCTCTCGGTGCCTTTCTATAGGTCTGAGCCCCTCCCTGTGCCTTTCTATAGGTGTGAGCTTCTCTCTGTGTCTTTCTATAGGTCTGAGCTTCTCTCGGTTCCTTTCTATAGGTCTGAGCTTCTCTTGGTGCCTTTCTATAGGTCTGAGCCTCTCTTGGTGAATTTCTATAGGTCTGAGCTTCTCTCGGTGCCTTTTTATAGGTCTGAGCTTCTCTCGGTGTCTTTCTATAGGTCTGAGCTTCTCTCTATGTCTTTCTATAGGTCTGAGCTTCTCTCTGTGTCTTTCTATAGGTCTGAGCTTCTCCCGATGCCTTGCTATAGATCTCAGCTTCTCTCTGTGCCTTTCTATAGGTCTGAGCTTCTCTCGGTGCCTTTCTATAGGTCTGAGCTTCTCTCTGTGTCTTTCTATAGGTCTGAGCTTCTCTCGGTGCCTTTCTATAGGTCTGAGCCTCTCTCGGTGCCTTTCTATAGGTCTGAGCTGCTCTCGGTGCCTTTCTATAGGTCTGAGCCTCTCTCGGTGCCTTTCTATAGGTCTGAGCCTCTCTCGGTGCCTTTCTATAGGTCTGATCCTCTCTCGGTGCCTTTCTATAGGTCTGAGCCCCTCCCTGTGCCTTTCTATAGGTCTGAGCTTCTCTTGGTGCCTTTCTATAGGTCTGAGCTTCTCTCTGTGCCTTTCTATAGGTCTGAGCTTCTCTCTGTGCCTTTCTATAGGTCTGAGCTTCTCTCGGTGCCTTTCTATAGGACTGAGCTTCTCTCGGTGCCTTTCTTTAGGTCTGAACTTCTCTCTCTCTCTGTACCTTTCTATAGGTCTGAGCTTCTCTCGGTGCCTTTCTATAGGTCTGAGCCTCTCTCTGTGTCTTTCTATAGGTCTGAGCATCTCTCGTTGCCTTTCTTTAGGTCTGAGCCTCTCTCGGTGTCTTTCTATAGGTCTGAGCTTCTCTCGGTGCCTTTCTATAGGTCTGAGCTTCTCTCTGTGCCTTTCTATAGGTCTGAGCTTCTCTCGGTGCCTTTCTATAGGTCTGAGCCTCTCTCTGTGTCTTTCTATAGGTCTGAGCTTCTCTCTGTATCTTTCTATAGGTCTGAGCCTCTCTCTGTGCCTTTCTATAGGTCTGAGCTTCTCTCTGTGCCATTCTATAGGTCTAAGGCTCTCTTTTTGTTATTTTATAGGTATGAGCTTCTCTCTGTGTCTTAGGTCTCAACCTCTCTCTCTGTGCCTTTCTATAGGTCTGAGCCATCCTCTGTACTTTTCTGTAGGTCTAAGCCTCTCTCTGTGTCTTTCTATAGGTCTGAGCTTCTCTCGGTGCCTTTCTATAGGTCTGAGCCTCTCTCAGTGACTTTCTATAGGTTTGAGCTTCTCTCGGTTTGTTCTCAGCCTGTAGCATGTTGTCCTTCTTCTCTGGGTCAGGTCAGAAGCTTCTGATGCATTGGATCTATATTGGCCCCTCACAACCCTTCCCTGGGCCCCATTGACTTACAATCTGGTGGCACGATGTGACACTTAACATGTTAATCCAGGCCGCACATTCATTCAGGGATTTAGTCAGAATCGTCTCTGTTCCCCGCTCATTATCCCCTCATTATCCATCACTGCAAACTGATACAGAATATTTACATAAATTTACATGAAAGATATGAATCTCGCGGTGAGGACTGAGACCTGGAGCGGCTCGGGACGTCACTGTGACCTGCACCCAGCACCTCCGCGGCTAACACCAGAATAGTGGAGGCATCTAAGGTGACCCCACAAGTGCAGAGCCCTGCTTACCATAATCTGGGGTACTACAAGGCTCAGCAGCTGCTTCCATGCAGCCTCACATGCACTAATGTCATTACAGATATTTTCAGTTTTGCTTGACCTAGTATATAGCAGACTGTACATAGTGACCTCAGTCAATGGGTTTACCAGTTTAAGGTCCTAGGATGTTGGGTCCATTCTTTCATGGTCATGTAAAGTGGAGGGAGGCCGGTCACCACCTACACTACAGCACCACCCTGCTGCACTACAGGTACGTCCCAGAGAGTCATTCATGCAGAAAGTTGCCATGATCATAACACAGGTGAAAAGAGAAAGGTCATGTGGAGACCTGGGGGACTTCTGGTACTACTGGTTCTACACTTGAGTTGTCACTGGTGGTCTGAGTGGCTAAACAGTCTAATGTGAGCTCTCCCAGGCTCACACACAGCCTTATCAATGAAGGGCCTGCACTTGGTAGGATATGTAAGCGGGTACCTTGGGGCACGCGCCACTGTGCTGTGTCCTGCCATGGAAGTTGGGGTACCCTTGATGGTATAGGGTTTGTTTTTTACTTCCAAAGCAGACTGTAAACAGTATATAGAGTTATTTATGGCTGAGTTATCCACGTCCATGCAGAAGAGTGCTGCTGCAACAGTGTGTCACCTTGATTTTTAGTGCTTGGGAATGTAACTGTTGTTTCTGATGCTTGGACTCTGCCCTCTTCCTGTATCTGGACCTATGTATGTGGCCCTTGAGAATAGAAAGAGAAGTGTAAAGAAAAGTGTAAAGAAAAGTGTAAAGAAAAGTTTAACAAAAAGTGTAACGAAAAGTGTAAAGTGTAAAAAAGTGTAGTGTAAAGAAAAGTGCAAATTATAGTGTAAAGAGAAATGTAAAGAGAAGACTAAATATAAGTGTAAAAATAAGTATAAAGATAAGTGTAAAGGGAAGTGTAAAGAGAAGAGTAAAGATAAGTGTAAACATAAGTGTAAAGAGAAGACTAAAGAGAAGAATAAGTAAAAGTAAAGTATAAAGAGAAGACTAAAGAGAAGTATAAAGACAAGAATAAAGAAAAGTATACAGAAGAATAAAGAGAAGAATAAAGAGAAGAATAAAGAGAAGAATAAAGAGAAGTATAAAGAGAAGAATAAAGAGAAGAATAAAGAGAAGTATAAAGAGAAGAATAAAGAGAAGTATAAAGAGAAGTATAAAGAGAAGTATAAAGAGAAGAATAAAGAGAAGTATAAAGAGAAGAATAAAGAGAAGAATAAAGAGAAGTATAAAGAGAAGTATAAAGAGAAGAATAAAGAGAAGAATAAAGAGAAGTATAAAGAGAAGTATAAAGAGAAGTATAAAGAGAAGTATAAAGAGAAGAATAAAGAGAAGAATAAAGAGAAGTATAAAGAGAAGAATAAAGAGAAGAATAAAGAGAAGTATAAAGAGAAGTATAAAGAGAAGAATAAAGAGAAGTATAAAGAGAAGAATAAAGAGAAGTATAAAGAGAAGTATAAAGAGAAGAATAAAGAGAAGTATAAAGAGAAGTATAAAGAGAAGTATAAAGAGAAGAATAAAGAGAAGAATAAAGAGAAGTATAAAGAGAAGTATAAAGAGAAGTATAAAGAGAAGAATAAAGAGAAGTATAAAGAGAAGAATAAAGAGAAGTATAAAGAGAAGAATAAAGAAAAGAATAAAGAGAAGTATAAAGAGAAGAATAAAGAGAAGAATAAAGAAAAGAATAAAGAGAAGTATAAAGAGAAGAATAAAGAGAAGTATAAAGAGAAGAATAAAGAAAAGAATATAGAGAAGTATAAAGAGAAGAATAAAGAGAAGTATAAAGAGAAGAATAAAGAGAAGAATAAAGAGAAGTATAAAGAGAAGAATAAAGAGAAGAATAAAGAGAAGTATAAGAGAAGAATAAAGAGAAGTATAAAGAGAAGAATAAAGAGAAGAATAAAGAGAAGTATAAAGAGAAGAATAAAGAGAAGTATAAAGAGAAGAATAAAGAGAAGAATAAAGAGAAGTATAAAGAGAAGTATAAAGAGAAGAATAAAGAGAAGAATAAAGAGAAGTATAAAGAGAAGTATAAAGAGAAGAATAAAGAGAAGTATAAAGAGAAGTATAAAGAGAAGAATAAAGAGAAGTATAAAGAGAAGTATAAAGAGAAGTATAAAGAGAAGAATAAAGAGAAGAATAAAGAGAAGTATAAAGAGAAGTATAAAGAGAAGAATAAAGAGAAGTATAAAGAGAAGTATAAAGAGAAGTATAAAGAGAAGAATAAAGAGACGAATAAAGAGAAGTATAAAGAGAAGAATAAAGAGAAGTATAAAGAGAAGTATAAAGAGAAGAATAAAGAGAAGTATAAAGAGAAGTATAAAGAGAAGAATAAAGAGAAGAATAAAGAGAAGTATAAAGAGAAGAATAAAGAAAAGAATAAAGAGAAGAATAAAGAGAAGAATAAAGAGAAGTATAAAGAGAAGTATAAAGAGAAGAATAAAGAGAAGAATAAAGAAAAGAATAAAGAGAAGTATTAAGAGAAGAATAAAGAGAAGAATAAAGAAAAGAATAAAGAGAAGTATAAAGAGAAGAATAAAGAAAAGAATAAAGAGAAGTATAAAGAGAAGAATAAAGAAAAGAATAAAGAGAAGTATAAAGAGAAGAATAAAGAGAAGTATAAAGAGAAGTATAAAGAGAAGAATAAAGAGAAGAATAAAGAGAAGAATAAAGAGAAGTATAAAGAGAAGAATAAAGAGAAGTATAAAGAGAAGAATAAAGAGAAGTATAAAGAGAAGTATAAAGAGAAGTATAAAGAGAAGTATAAAGAGAAGAATAAAGAGAAGAATAAAGAGAAGTATAAAGAGAAGAATAAAGAGAAGTATAAAGAGAAGAATAAAGAGAAGTATAAAGAGAAGAATAAAGAGAAGTATAAGAGAAGTATAAAGAGAAGTATAAAGAGAAGTATAAAGAGAAGAATAAAGAGAAGTATAAAGAGAAGTATAAAGAGAAGTATAAAGAGAAGAATAAAGAGAAGTATAAAGAGAAGCATAAAGAGAAGTATAAAGAGAAGAATAAAGAGAAGAATAAAGAGAAGTATAAAGAGAAGAATAAAGAGAAGAATAAAGAGAAGTATAAAGAGAAGAATAAAGAGAAGTATAAAGAGAAGAATAAAGAGAAGTATAAAGAGAAGTATAAAGAGAAGAATAAAGAGAAGAATAAAGAGAAGTATAAAGAGAAGAATAAAGAGAAGAATAAAGAGAAGTATAAAGAGAAGAATAAAGAGAAGAATAAAGAGAAGTATAAAGAGAAGAATAAAGAGAAGTATAAAGAGAAGAATAAAGAGAAGAATAAAGAGAAGTATAAAGAGAAGAATAAAGAGAAGTATAAAGAGAAGAATAAAGAGAAGTATAAAGAGAAGAATAAAGAGAAGAATAAAGAGAAGTATAAAGAGAAGTATAAAGAGAAGTATAAAGAGAAGTATAAAGAGAAGTATGGAGGTTCGGGTACAGATAGGATGAACTCTACATAATGGACACAATAGAAGAACAGATGATCCTTTATGGCCCATATCATCAGAATACTAAACCTTAGAATGATAAGTGAATGGACGATGGGGGTGATTGATCGGAGCCGCAGGCCGATGAGTGAATACACATTACATTCCACTTTGTGCTGTTTTTTATGTTTTCCAGGAGACATTTTTTTAAAGGATCAATTTCCACCCATTAGGCCCCATGATATGGAGATGACAGCCCCGGCTTCATACAGGATCCGGCACGGAGCGAAGGCGAAACTCAACTAAATGACATCAATGGGAGCAGAATCAATACTTATTATACATTATATCTACCGCCTTTATTGAATACCATTACCTAATGGAATCCGTATATAAAATCCTGCCGAACAATTACATACGGCAGCATGTGCGAAAGATACCCACACCGACTAAGAAAGCATTACATCAATGTTTTCCAACCAGAGTGTCTCCAGCTGTTGCAAAACTACAACTCCTAGCATGCCCGGACAGACAACGGCTGTCCTGGCATGCTGGGAGTTGTAGTTTTGCAACAGTTGGAGGCATCCCAGTTAAAAACACTGCATTAAGCACTGTGATTTTCTGTAGGCCAGACTGATGATCACATTACCCAGTTACAGTAATGAACTGCACTAATGCAACGGCTGTCCGGGCATGCTGGGAGTTGTAGTATTGCAACAGCTGGAGGCACCCTGGTTGGAAAACAATGCATTAAGCACTGGGATTTTCTGTGGGTCCGACCGGTGATCACATGACCCAGTTACAGTAATGAAACGCCCTGATGCAACAGCTGTCCTGGTATGCTGGGAGTTGTAGTTTAGCAACAGCTGAAGTGGATGTCCTGACCAAGATGGAGAATGAAGACCATTGTCTGGATGCTTTTAAGTCATCACATTACGTCGGATCGATACCAAGTGGTGACTACATCTCCCAATATCCAGCGTCGTCGTGTCCCTTATCATCTGTAAACTATTGTTTCCCTGCTTATAAATAAAATAAGAGGATAAGACCGATTAATGGCTGAAACCCCACAGAGAGCGAAACAACTGTAGCCAGCCTGAGGAGAAGGCGAAAATGAAAGATGTTATAACCCGAGACAAAACATCAACCCAAAGACTGATCGGCTGGAGAATAACATATAAAACAACTACAAAAACCATGGCACGTCCCTCTATGGAGAGTAATAAAACTACTATACTACTGCTCCTATATTCAAGAATATAACTACTATAATACTGCTCCTATATACAAGAATATAACTACTATAATACTGCTCCTATATACAAGAATATAACTACTATAATACTGCTCCTATATACAAGAATATACCTACTATAATACTGCATCCTATATACAAGAATATAACTACTATAATACTGCTCCTATATACAAGAATATAACTACTATAATACTGCTCCTATATACAAGAATATAACTACTATAATACTGCTCCTATATACAAGAATATAACTACTATAATACTGCCTCCTATATACAAGAATATAACTACTATAATACTGCCTCCTATATACAAGAATATAACTACTATAATACTGCCTCCTATATACAAGAATATAACTACTATAATACTGCTCCTATATACAAGAATATAACTACTATAATACTGCTCCTATATACAAGAATATAACTACTATAATACTGCCTCCTGTATACAAGAATATAACTACTATAATACTGCCTCCTGTATACAAGAATATAACTACTATAATACTGCTCCTATATACAAGAATATAACTACTATAATACTGCTCCTATATACAAGAATATAACTACTATAATACTGCTCCTATATACAAGAATATAACTACTATAATACTGCCTCCTGTATACAAGAATATAACTACTATAATACTGCCTCCTGTATACAAGAATATAACTACTATAATACTGCTCCTATATACAAGAATATAACTACTATAATACTGCTCCTATATACAAGAATATAACTACTATAATACTGCTCCTATATACAAGAATATAACTACTATAATACTGCTCCTATATACAAGAATATAACTACTATAATACTGCCTCCTGTATACAAGAATATAACTACTATAATACTGCCTCCTGTATACAAGAATATAACTACTATAATACTGCTCCTATATACAAGAATATAACTACTATAATACTGCTCCTATATACAAGAATATAACTACTATAATACTGCCTCCTGTATACAAGAATATAACTACTATAATACTGCCTCCTGTATACAAGAATATAACTACTATAATACTGCTCCTATATACAAGAATATAACTACTATAATACTGCTCCTATATACAAGAATATAACTACTATAATACTGCTCCTATATACAAGAATATAACTACTATAATACTGCTCCTATATACAAGAATATAACTACTATAATACTGCCTCCTGTATACAAGAATATAACTACTATAATACTGCCTCCTGTATACAAGAATATAACTACTATAATACTGCTCCTATATACAAGAATATAACTACTATAATACTGCTCCTATATACAAGAATATAACTACTATAATACTGCTCCTATATACAAGAATATAACTACTATAATACTGCTCCTATATACAAGAATATAACTACTATAATACTGCTCCTATATACAAGAATATAACTACTATAATAATGCCCCTATATACAAGAATATAACTACTATAATACTGCTCCTATATACAAGAATATAACTACTATAATACTGCCTCCTGTATACAAGAATATAACTACTATAATACTGCCTCCTGTATACAAGAATATAACTACTATAATACTGCTCCTATATACAAGAATATAACTACTATAATACTGCCTCCTATATACAAGAATATAACTACTATAATACTGCCCCCTAGAGACAGGTATATGGCTTTGAAGATCATTTTTCCCATTTCTTAGTGACTTTGCTTTTCTTATAACATAAATCCCTCAGTCGGAGCCGTGTTGTCGGTTTGCGGGGGCTCATACTGTGTACTCTGTGGGAGACGCGGGGTTAAGGCGATTCGTGCTCCTCGGCAGCGCACACAATACTCTTCTTTGATTTCTCTGATCAGGCGGTAATCATTGGCGCGTCTCTTGGAGGGAGCGTCTAATTGCTGCTCGCAGGGAACTTGTTAATACGTGTCTCTGCTCATTTCGGCTAATCTGCAGCTTTCTGCGCGGCCGGGATTAATTTCTTCGGGAATCTTTTGGCTTTTGTTTAATTGTTTGGAAGCATTAACTCCGCGTTGATAAGGAAAGTCGGATGTTTTCGGTAACATGGACACTATATGTAATCCCATATAGAGGAACCGCCGCCACAATGAGGAGATGGCGCCTGCAGGCGGGAGACAACGGGCACACGGATCACTACTGCCTGAAACTAGACGGGCAGGAGATACAGTGTCACAGGGGAGCACGGTGCGTCATACAGCAGATCGGGCACATGATGGCGACCAACAATAAACCTGATCCCTCCAGACACATCAGTGCTGCTCAGTGTAAGAAAGAGAACGCTGCTACCAGACTCCTCTGTCTCCTCCATCTAGGCTCCTCTGTCCTCTCCTCCTCCAGACTCCTCTGTCTCCTCCATCTAGGCTCCTCTGTCCTCTCCTCCTCCAGACTCCTCTGTCCTCCTCCTCCAGACTCCTCTGTCCTCCTCCTCCAGACTCCTCTGTCCTCTCCTCCTCCAGACTGCTCTGTCCTCCTCCTCCAGACTCCTCTGTCCTCTCCTCCTCCAGACTGCTCTGTCCTCCTCCTCCAGACTCCTCTGTCCTCTCCTCCTCCAGACTCCTCTGTCCTCTCCTCCAGACTCCTCTGTCCTCTCCTCCTCCAGACTGCTCTGTCCTCCTCCTCCAGACTCCTCTGTCCTCCTCCTCCAGACTCCTCTGTCCTCCTCCTCCAGAATCCTCTGTCCTCCTCCTCCAGACTCCTCTGTCCTCCTCCTCCAGACTCCTCTGCCCTCTCCTCCTCCAGACTCCTCTGTCCTCTCCTCCTCCAGACTGCTCTGTCCTCTCCTCCTCCAGACTCCTCTGTCCTCTCCTCCTCCAGACTCCTCTGTCCTCCTCCTCCAGACTCCTCTGTCCTCCTCCAGACTCCTCTGTCCTCTCCTCCTCCAGACTGCTCTGTCCTCTCCTCCTCCAGACTCCTCTGTCCTCTCCTCCTCCAGACTCCTCTGTCCTCTCCTCCTCCAGACTCCTCTGTCCTCTCCTCCTCCAGACTCCTCTGTCCTCCTCCTCCAGACTCCTCTGCCCTCTCCTCCTCCAGACTCCTCTGTCCTCTCCTCCTCCAGACTCCTCTGTCCTCTCCTCCTCCAGAGTCCTCTGTCCTCCTCCTCCAGACTCCTCTGTCCTCTCCTCCTTCAGACTCCTCTGTCCTCTCCTCCTCCAGACTCCTCTGTCCTCCTCCTCCAGACTCCTCTGTCCTCCTCCTCCAGACTCCTCTGTCCTCCTCTCCTCCAGACTCCTCTGTCCTCCTCCTCCAGACTCCTATGTCCTCTCCTCCTCCAGACTCCACTGCCCCCCCCCCCAAAAAACTCCTCTGTCTCCTTCTCCAGACTACTCTGTCCTCCTCCAGACTTCTCTGTCCTCCTCAAGACCCCTCTGTCCTCCTCGAGACCCTTCTGTCCTCCTAAAGACCCCTCTGTCCTCTTCCAGGCTGTCCAGGCATGCTGGGAGTTGTAGTTTTGGAACAGCTGGAGGCGCCCTGGTTGAGGAGTACTGTGTCTGAGCTGTCACTGCAGGATGTTCTGCTGTCACCGTGACAGGCGTCTCCTTCCTCCCCCGCACTACTTTCTCTACTGTTTATCTCTTTTTTTGTTATCTCTTTATTATATTTTATTTTTTTCAAATATTTTTTTATTACAAAAGAAAAGAAAAAAGTAATATCAGAGGAAAAAAACATGGCGCAATATTTGAGCGCCGGGCGCCCTGAAAGAAGGTAAATTGTCTCCTCCGTGTGGCGGCGGCCTTGGGTTTAATATGTCTTCTTCTCCGGCGCGGCTCGCGGCGTTAATCTCGGGGAGGCGGCGTTTGATCTGCCGGATTTTTATTAACTTGTAATTAGAACCTAATTTTGGTTCCTTTTCTCTTTTTCGGGGACAGAATGGCGAGATGAGGGTATCTGTGCATCAAGACCGCTCCTCCGCCGCCGCCATCGCTCCTCCATCCTGCTCTATTAGATTGGAGTAATTCGCTCCTGGGAGATTTGGCGCGGCGGAGCGATTGGATCTATTATCTGCTCTTCAATTAGACGGGGAAACGTTTAGTAATAAAGCGGCAGCAGTGGAGATCACGTCCCGCGGCGCCCACGTTACCTGGGACATGTCCAGCGCCCTCTGATCACTCGCACAAGTCACTTTTTATCTTATTTAGAAGAATATTATAAAACTACAACTCCCATCATGCCCTATAAAGCCCTATTGTACTCATAGAGCAGAATAGTATCTGTATACTGCTGCTATCTCTATGGGATAAGGATATGTGGTAGTTATACATGTCCCCTCCAGCTCTATCTGTATACCGCTGCTATCTCTATGGGATCAGGATATATAGTAGTTATACACCTCTCCTCCAGCTCTATTTGTATACTGCTGCTATCTCTATAGGACCAGGATATATAGTAGTTATACACCCCCCCCCTCCAGCTCTATCTGTATACTGCTGCTATCTCTATGGGATCAGGATATACAGTGGGCAAAAAAGTATTTAGTCAGTCACCAATTGTACAAGTTCTCCCCCTTATAAAGATGAGGCTGTAATTATCATCATAGGTTATAACCTCAACTATGAGACAGAATGAGAAAAAAATCCATAAATCCCATTGTTACGCCGAGCGCTCCGGGTCCCCGCTCCTCCCCGGAGCGCTCGCTACACCCTCGCTACTGCAGCACCCCGGTCAGATCCACTGACCGGGTGCGCTGCGATACCGCCTCCAGCCGGGATGCGATTCGCGATACGGGTGGCGCCCGCTCGCGATGCGCACCCCGGCTCCCGTACCTGACTCGCTCTCCCTCGGTCCTGTCCCGGCGCGCGCGGCCCCGCTCCCTAGGGAGCGCGCGCCGGGTCTCTGCGATTTAAAGGGCCACTGCGCCGCTGATTGGCGCAGTGGTTCTAATTAGTGTGTTCACCTGTGCACTCCCTATGTATACCTCACTTCCCCTGCACTCCCTCGCCGGATCTTGTTGCCCTTGTGCCTAGTGAAAGCGTTCCCTTGTGTGTTCCTAGCCTGTGTTCCAGACCTCCTGCCGTTGCCCCTGACTACGATCCTTGCTGCCTGCCCCGACCTTCTGCTACGTCCGACCTTGCCTCTGTACACTCCTTCTTCTCGGAAATTCGAAGTGTCTTTGAGGAACCTGCCCGAGCCTCTTCTGCTGAGACTGCCCTGTTGAACCTGGTCCAGGGTAATTCTTCCGTTGGCGAGTACGCCGTACAATTCCGTACTCTTGCTTCAGAACTATCCTGGAATAATGAGGCCCTCTGCGCAACCTTTAAAAAAGGCCTATCCAGCAACATTAAAGATGTTCTGGCCGAACGAGAAATTCCTGCTAACCTGCATGAACTCATTCACCTAGCCACTCGCATTGACATGCGTTTTTTCGAAAGGCGTCAGGAGCTCCGCCAGGATATGGACTTTGTTCGCACAAGGCGTTTCTTCTCCCCGGCTGCTCTCTCCTCTGGTCCCCTGCAATCTGTTCCTGTGCCTCCCGCCGTGGAGGCTATGCAAGTTGACCGGTCTCGCCTGACACCTCAAGAGAGGACACGACGCCGCATGGAGAATCTCTGCCTGTACTGTGCCGGTACCGAACACTTCCTGAAGGATTGTCCTATCCGTCCTCCCCGCCTGGAAAGACGCACGCTGACTCCGCACAAAAGTGAGACAGTCCTTGATGTCAACTCTGCTTCTCCACGTCTTACTGTGCCTGTGCGGATATCTGCCTCTACCTTCTCCTTCTCTACTATGGCCTTCTTGGATTCCGGATCTGCAGGAAATTTTATTTTGGCCTCTCTCATCAACAGGTTCAACATCCCGGTGACCAGTCTCGCCAGACCCCTCTACATCAATTGTGTTAACAATGAAAGATTGGACTGTACCGTGCGTTACCGCACGGAACCTCTCCTAATGTGCATCGGACCTCATCACGAAAAAATTGAGTTTTTGGTCCTCCCCAATTGCACTTCCGAAATTCTCCTTGGACTACCCTGGCTTCAACACCATTCCCCAACCCTGGATTGGTCCACAGGGGAGATCAAGAGCTGGGGTACCTCTTGTTTCAAGGACTGCTTAAAACCGGTTCCCAGTACTCCCTGCCGTGACCCTGTGGTTCCCCCTGTAACCGGTCTCCCTAAGGCCTATATGGACTTTGCTGATGTATTTTGCAAAAAACAAGCTGAGACTCTACCTCCTCACAGGCCTTATGACTGTCCTATTGACCTCCTCCCGGGCACTACTCCACCCCGGGGCAGAATTTATCCTCTGTCCGCCCCAGAGACTCTTGCTATGTCTGAGTACATCCAGGAAAATTTAAAAAAGGGCTTTATCCGCAAATCCTCCTCTCCTGCCGGAGCTGGATTTTTCTTTGTGTCCAAAAAAGATGGCTCCCTACGTCCTTGCATTGACTACCGCGGTCTTAATAAAATCACGGTGAAGAACCGCTACCCCTTACCTCTTATCTCTGAACTCTTTGATCGCCTCCAAGGTGCCCACATCTTTACCAAACTGGACTTAAGAGGTGCTTATAATCTCATCCGCATCAGAGAGGGGGATGAATGGAAAACGGCATTTAACACTAGAGATGGACACTTTGAGTATCTGGTCATGCCCTTTGGCCTGTGCAACGCCCCTGCCGTCTTCCAAGACTTTGTTAATGAAATTTTTCGTGATCTCTTATATTCCTGTGTTGTTGTGTATCTGGACGATATTCTGATTTTTTCTGCCAACCTAGAAGAACACCGCCAGCATGTCCGCATGGTTCTTCAGAGACTTCGTGACAATCAACTTTATGCCAAAATGGAGAAATGTCTGTTTGAATGTCAATCTCTTCCTTTCCTAGGATACTTGGTCTCTGGTCAGGGACTACAAATGGATCCAGACAAACTCTCTGCCGTCTTAGATTGGCCACGCCCCTCCGGACTCCGTGCTATCCAACGTTTTTTGGGGTTCGCCAATTATTACAGACAATTTATTCCACATTTTTCCACCATTGTGGCTCCTATCGTGGCTTTAACCAAAAAGAATGCCAATCCTAAGTCATGGCCTCCTCAAGCGGAAGACGCCTTTAAACGGCTCAAGTCTGCCTTTTCTTCTGCTCCCGTGCTCTCCAGACCTGACCCATCTAAACCCTTCCTATTGGAGGTTGATGCCTCCTCAGTAGGAGCTGGAGCGGTTCTTCTACAAAAAAATTCTTCCGGGCATGCTGTTACTTGTGGGTTTTTTTCTAGGACCTTCTCTCCGGCGGAGAGAAACTACTCCATTGGTGATCGAGAACTACTGGCCATTAAATTAGCACTTGAGGAATGGAGGCATCTGCTGGAGGGATCAAAATTTCCAGTTATTATTTACACCGATCACAAGAATCTTTCCTATCTCCAGTCTGCCCAACGGCTGAATCCTCGCCAGGCCAGGTGGTCTCTGTTCTTTGCCCGGTTTAATTTTGAAATTCACTTTCGCCCTGCCGATAAGAACATTAGGGCCGATGCTCTCTCTCGTTCCTCGGATGCCTCGGAAGTAGAGCTCTCTCCGCAACACATCATTCCTCCTGACTGCCTGATCTCCACTTCTCCAGCCTCCATCAGGCAAACTCCTCCAGGGAAGACCTTCGTCTCTCCACGCCAACGCCTCGGAATCCTCAAATGGGGTCACTCCTCCCATCTCGCAGGCCATGCGGGCATCAAGAAATCCGTGCAACTCATCTCTCGTTTCTATTGGTGGCCGACTCTGGAGACGGATGTTGGTGATTTTGTGCGGGCCTGCACTGTCTGTGCCCGGGATAAGACTCCTCGTCAGAAGCCTGCTGGTCTTCTTCATCCTCTGCCTGTCCCCGAACAGCCTTGGTCTCTGATTGGTATGGACTTTATTACAGACTTACCCCCATCCCGTGGCAACACTGTTGTTTGGGTGGTCGTTGATCGATTTTCCAAGATGGCACATTTTATTCCTCTTCCTGGTCTTCTTTCAGCGCCTCAGTTGGCAAAACAATTTTTTGTACACATTTTTCGTCTTCACGGGTTGCCCACGCAGATCGTCTCGGATAGAGGCGTCCAATTCGTGTCAAAATTCTGGAGGGCTCTCTGTAAACAACTCAAGATTAAATTAAACTTTTCTTCTGCTTATCATCCTCAATCCAATGGGCAAGTAGAAAGAATTAACCAGGTCCTGGGTGATTATTTACGGCATTTTGTTTCCTCCCGCCAGGATGACTGGGCAGATCTTCTTCCATGGGCCGAATTCTCGTACAACTTCAGAGTCTCTGAATCTTCTTCCAAATCCCCATTTTTCGTGGTGTACGGCCGTCACCCTCTTCCCCCCCTCCCTACTCCCTTGCCCTCTGGTTTGCCCGCTGTGGATGAAATAACTTGTGATCTTTCCACCATATGGAAAGAGACCCAAAATTCTCTCTTACAGGCTTCATCACGCATGAAGAAGTTTGCTGATAAGAAAAGAAGAGCTCCCCCCATTTTTTCTCCCGGAGACAAGGTATGGCTCTCCGCTAAATATGTCCGCTTCCGTGTTCCCAGCTACAAATTGGGACCACGCTATCTTGGTCCTTTCAAAATCTTGTGCCAAATTAATCCTGTCTCTTACAAACTTCTTCTTCCTCCTTCTCTTCGTATTCCTAATGCCTTTCATGTCTCTCTTCTTAAACCACTCATCATCAACCGTTTCTCTCCTAAACTTATTTCTCCCACTCCTGTCTCCGGTTCTTCGGACATCTTTCCCATAAAGGAGATACTGGCCTCCAAAAAGGTCAGAGGAAAAACCTTTTTTTTGGTTGACTGGGAGGGCTGTGGTCCTGAAGAGAGATCCTGGGAACCTGAGGACAATATCCTAGATAAAAGTCTGGTCCTCAGGTTCTCAGGCTCCAAGAAGAGGGGGAGATCCAAGGGGGGGGGTACTGTTACGCCGAGCGCTCCGGGTCCCCGCTCCTCCCCGGAGCGCTCGCTACACCCTCGCTACTGCAGCGCCCCGGTCAGATCCACTGACCGGGTGCGCTGCGATACCGCCTCCAGCCGGGATGCGATTCGCGATGCGGGTGGCGCCCGCTCGCGATGCGCACCCCGGCTCCCGTACCTGACTCGCTCTCCCTCGGTCCTGTCCCGGCGCGCGCGGCCCCGCTCCCTAGAGTGCGCGCGCGCCGGGTCTCTGCGATTTAACGGGCCACTGCGCCGCTGATTGGCGCAGTGGTTCTAATTAGTGTGTTCACCTGTGCACTCCCTATGTATACCTCACTTCCCCTGCACTCCCTCGCCGGATCTTGTTGCCCTTGTGCCTAGTGAAAGCGTTCCCTTGTGTGTTCCTAGCCTGTGTTCCAGACCTCCTGCCGTTGCCCCTGACTACGATCCTTGCTGCCTGCCCCGACCTTCTGCTACGTCCGACCTTGCCTTTGTCTACTCCCTTGTACCGCGCCTATCTTCAGCAGTCAGAGAGGTTGAGCCGTTGCTAGTGGATACGACCTGGTTACTACCGCCGCAGCAAGACCATCCCGCTTTGCGGCGGGCTCTGGTGAACACCAGTAGTGACTTAGAACCGGTCCACTAGCACGGTCCACGCCAATCCCTCTCTGGCACAGAGGATCCACCTCCTGCCAGCCGGCATCGTGACACCCATTGTCTGATTATTAAAGAATTTATTTGCAAATTATGGTGGAAAATAAGTTTTTGGTCAATAAGAAAAGTTCATCCCAATACTTTGTTATATCCCTTTGTTGGCAATGACAGAGGTCACATGTTTTCTGTCTTCACAAGGTTCTCACAGACTGTTGCTGGTATTTTGGCCCATTCCTCCATGCAGATCTCCTCTAGAGCAGTGATGTTTTGGGGCTGTCGCTGGGCAACACAGACTTTCAATTCCCTCCAAAGGTTTTCTATGGGGTTGAGATCTGGAGACTGGCTAGGCTACTCCAGGACCTTGAAATGCTTCTTATGAAGCCACTCCTTCGTTGCACGGGCGGTGTGCTCGGAATCATTGTCATTCTGAAAGACCCAGCCACGTTTCCTCTTCAATGCCCTTGCTGATGGAAGGAGGTTTTCTTTCAAAATCTCACAATACATGGCCCCATTCATTCTTTCTTTTACACAGATCAGTCGTCCTGGTCCCTTTGCTGAAAAACAGCCCCAAAGCATAATGTTTCCACCCCCATGCTTCACAGTAGGTATGGTGTTCTTTGGATGCAACTCAGCATTCTTTCTCCTCCAAACATGACGAGTTGAGTTTTTATTAAAAACTTCTACTTTGGTTTCATCTGACCATATGACGTTCTCCCAATCCTCTTCTGGATCATCCAAATGCTCTCTAGCAAACTTCAGACAGGCCCGGACATGTACTGGCTTAAGCAGGGGGACACGTCTGGCACTGCATGATTTGAGTCCCTGTCGGTGTACTGTGTTACTGATGGTAGCCTTTGTTACTGTGGTCCTAGCTCTCTGCAGGTCATTCACTAGGTCCCCCATGTGGGTATTTTTGCTCAAAGTTCTTGTGATCATTTTGACACCACGGGGTGAGATCTTGCGTGGAGCCCCAGATAGAGGGAGATCATCAGTGGTCTTGTACGTCTTCCATTTTCTAATAATTGCTCCCACAGTTGATTTCTTCACACCAAGCTGCTTGCCTATTACAGATTCAGTCTTCCCAGCCTTGTGCAGGTCTACAATTTTGTTTCTGGTGTCCTTCAACAGCTCTTTGGTCTTGGCCATAGTGGAGTTTGGAGTGTGACTGTTGGAGGTTGTGGACAGGGGTCTTTTATACTGATAACAAGTTCAAACAGGAGCCATTAATACAGGTAATGAGTGGAGGATAGAGGAGACTCTTAAAGGGGTATTCCACCCCTAGACATCTTATCCTCTATCCAAAGGATAGGGGATAAGATGTCTGATCGCGGGGGTCCCGGCGCTGGAGACCCCCGCAATATAGCATGCTGCACCCACCTGTTACTGCTCCGGAAGCGCTGGAGGGTCTAGGTCCCGACCCCGGGACGGAAGATTGTGACATCATGACTCCGCCCCTGTGTCATGTCAAGCCCCGCCCCCTCAATGCAAGTCTATGGGAGGGGGCATGACTCCTCTGTCTTCTCCTCCAGACTCCTCTGTCTCCTCCTCCAGACTCCTCTGTCCTCCTCCTCCAGACTCCTCTGTCTCCTCCTCAAGATTCTTCTGTCTCCTCCTCCAGACTCCTCTGTCTCCTCCTCCAGACCCCTCTGTCCTCCTCCTCCAGACCCCTCTTTCCTCCTCCCTCCAGACTCCTCTGTCTCCTCCTCCAGACCCCTCTGTCCTCCTCCTCCAGACTCCTGTCTCCTCCTCCAGACTCCTCTGTCTCCTCCTCCAGACCCCTCTGTCCTCCTCCTCCAGACTCCTGTCTCCTCCTCCAGACTCCTCTGTCTCCTCCTCCAGACCCCTCTGTCCTCCTCCTCCAGACCCCTTTGTCCTCCTCCAGACTCCTCTGTCCTTCACCTCCAGACTCTTCTGTCCTCCTCCCTCCAGACCCCTCTGTCCTCCTCCAGACCCCTCTGTCCTCCTCCTCCAGACTCCTCTGTCCTCCTCCTCCAGACTCCTCTGTCTCCTCCTCCAGACTCTTCTGTCCTCCTCCAGACTACTCTGACCTCTTCCTCCAGACTTTTCTGTCCTCTCCTCCTACTTTAGGACTCCTCTGTCTCCTCCTCCAGACTCCTCTGTCCTCTCCTCCTCCAGACTCCTCTATCCTCCTCCTCCAGACTCCTCTGTCTCCTCCTCCAGACTCCTCTGTCTCCTCCTCCAGACTCCTCTGTCTTCTCCTCCAGACTCCTCTGTGCTTTAGGTTAAAGGAGTACTCTGCTGCTAGACATCTTATCCCCTTATCCAAATGGGATCTCGGGGGTCTCACTACTTGGGGACCCCTGTGATCTCCCGCAGTTCTAAACAAACACCAGGTTCCTGTGGCAGTGGTTGGGACGTCATGGTCACGTCCCTCATGAAATCACACCACACCCCCTCCCATACACATGAATAAAGGGGGGGGGGGGTGAGACGTCACGAGAGGGCATGACGGTAACAAACACGGCCTCTGTCTCCGTCTATTGTACTTTGTGTCATTTTTCACTATTTTCATGGTTTCTGCTTGCTTTCAGTGAATAGAAACAGCTGCATCTTAAGGGGATACTCCGGTGCTCCAGCGTTCTAAACATTTTGTTCAGAACGCTGGAGCACCAGAGTATCCCTTTAAGATGCAGCTGTTTCCATTCACTGAAAGCAAGCAGAAACCATGAAAATAGTGAAAAATGACACAAAGTACAATAGACAGAACTTTTGTCACTATAAGCTGAGAGGAGCAAAGTCACGGGACGTGATATCTGGGCCCGGAATGTTTCACCGTAACTTTTTCAAGTTTTCAATATATTTAAAGCTTCCGCCATCTTTCATCCGCAGTGTTTATCTATGGGCGGAGTTCAATCACTTTCTAATTTGACTCCACACGATATCCCTGAATCTTGGCAATTAATTCCATCAATCAATGTCTCCATTATCGTGATGAATCCCCCGGGGCCCAATGCCGGGACGGACATAAAACCTCAGTCCCCAAGGCCTGGAGGCCGGACACGGCAGACGAGCTGTGGATCATTTCCATACACAGACCTGATCTGAATGTCTGATGCCGAAATACAAAGATACATAAAGTAGAATGTATCCCAGATCTGAGGGCAGACATATCATCTATGTAAACTGTGCACGGGGGCTCAGTACAAAAAGGGGCCCAGAGGGACCCTAAAGATGCTGACGACGGTCTTTTAGACTGGACTAATGAGAATGATTTATAATAAAGTTATTAGAAAACAAGGGGCCCATATACATGTAGTGGTTGCCATCATGAGCAATGCCGTGATACATGAAGGTACTGCGGTGTTCACTGCGGGCGCAAACCAGACACCTGCACTTTAGTGGTAATGCATTCAGTGTATACATCGCTCACAAATGTCTGGAGCAGGGAGTCCGGCAATAGACAAGCATTCCTGCTCCTGTATATGATTCCATAGTGTGGTACACAGATAGATCAGTGTGCAATGGAGTAGTATGTCAACTATCATGTTGGTGGCTTCTTCCCCTGGTGCTGTGTTTGCAGCACTTTGTTGTTTGATCCATCTTCCACTGGTGTTGTGTTTGCAGCATTCTGTTGTTTGATCCATCTTCCTCTGTGTTGTGTTTGCAGCATTCTGTTGTTTGATCCATCTTCCCCTGGTGTTGTGTTTGCAGCATTCTGTTGTTTGATCCATCTTCCCCTGGTGTTGTGTTTGCAGTATTCTGTTGTTTGATCCATCTTCCCCTGGTGGTGTGTTTGCAGCATTCTGTTGTTTGATCCATCTTCCCCTGGTGGTGTGTTTGTAGCATTCTGTTGGTTGATCCATCTTCCCTTGGTGCTGTGTTTGCAGCATTCTGTTGTCTGATCCATCTTCCCCTGGTGTTGTGTTTGCAGCATTCTGTTGTTTGATCCATCTTCCCCTGATGTTCTTTTTGCAGCATTCTGTTGTTTGATCCATCTTCCTCTGGTGTTGTGTTTGCAGCATTCTGTTGTCTGATCCATCTTCCCCGGGTGCTGTGTTTGCAGCATTCTGTTGTTTGATCCATCTTCCTCTGGTGTTGTGTTTGCAGCATTCTGTTGTTTGATCCATCTTCCTCTGGTGTTGTGTTTGCAGCATTCTGTTGTTTGATCCATCTTACCCTGGTGCTGTGTTTGCAGCATTCTGTTGTTTGATCCATCTTACCCTGGTGCTGTGTTTGCAGCATTCTGTTGTTTGATCCCTCTTCCCCTGGTGTTGTGTTTGCAGCATTCTGTTGTTTGATCCCTCTTCCCCTGGTGCTGTGTTTGCAGCATTCTGTTGTTTGATCCATCTTCCCCTGGTGTTGTGTTTGCAGCATTCTGTTGTTTGATCCCTCTTCCCCTGGTGTTGTGTTTGCAGCATTCTGTTGTTTGATCCATCTTCCCCTGGTGCTCTGTTTGCAGCATTCTGTTGTTTGATCCATCTTCCTCTGTGTTGTGTTTGCAGCATTCTGTTGTTTGATCCATCTTCCTCTGGTGTTGTGTTTGCAGCATTCTGTTGTTTGATCCATCTTCCCCTGGTGCTGCGTTTGCAGCATTCTGTTGTTTGATCCATCTTCCCCTGGTGTTGTGTTTGCAGCATTCTGTTGTTTGATCCCTCTTCCCCTAGTGCTGTGTTTGCAGCATTCTGTTGTTTGATCCATCTTCCTCTGGTGTTGTGTTTGCAGCATTCTGTTGTTTGATCCATCTTCCCCTGGTGCTGCGTTTGCAGCATTCTGTTGTTTGATCCATCTTCCCCTGGTGTTGTGTTTGCAGCATTCTGTTGTTTGATCCCTCTTCCCCTAGTGCTGTGTTTGCAGCATTCTGTTGTTTCATCCATCTTCCCCTGGTGCTGTGTTTGCAGCATTCTGTTGTTTCATCCATCTTCCCTTGGTGTTGTGTTTTTAGCATTCTGTTGTTTGTATCCATCTTCCCCTGGTGTTATGTTTGCAGCATTCTGTTGTTTGATCCATCTTCCCCTTGTGTTGTGTTTGCAGCATTCTGTTGTTTGATCCCTCTTCCCCTGGTGCGGTGTTTGCAGCATTCAGTTGTTTGATCCCTCTTCCCCGGGTGCTGTGTTTGCAGCATTCTGTTGTTTGATCCCTCTTCTCCTGGTGTTTTGTTTGCGGCATTCTGTTGTTTGATCCCTCTTCCCCTGGTGTTGTGTTTGCAGCATTCTGTTGTTTGATCCATCTTCCCCTGATGCAGTGTTTGCAGCATTCTGTTGTTTGATCCCTCTTCCCCTGGTGTAGTGTTTGCAGCATTCTGTTGTTTGATCCTTCTTCCCCTGGTGCTGTGTTTGCAGCATTCTGTTGTTTGATCCATCTTCCCCTGGTGTTGTTTGCAGCATTCTGTTGTTTGATCCATCTTCCCCTGGTGTTGTGTTTGAAGCATTCAGTTGTTTGATCCCTCTTCCCCTGGTGTTGTTTGCAGCATTCTGTTGTTTGATCCATCTTCCCCTGGTGCTGTGTTTGCCGCATTCTGTTGTTTGATCCATCTTCCCCTGGTGTTGTGTTTGCAGCATTCTGTTGTTTGATCCATCTTCCCCTGGTGCTGTGTTTGCAGCATTCTGTTGTTTAATCCATCTTCCCCTGGTGTTGTGTTTGCAGCATTCTGTTGTTTGATCCATGTTCTCTGGTGCTGTGTTTGCAGCATTCTATTGTTTGATCCACCTTCCCCTGGTGCAGTGTTTGCAGCATTCTGTTGTTTGATCCATCTTCCCCTGGTGTTGTGTTTGCAGCATTCTGTTGTTTGATCCCTCTTCCCCTGGTGCTGTGTTTGCAGCATTCTGTTGTTTGATCCCTCTTCCCCGGGTGCTGTGTTTGCAGCATTCTGTTGTCTGATCCATCTTCCCCTGGTGTTGTGTTTGTAGCATTCTGTTGTTTGATCCGTCTTCCCCTGGTATTGTGTTTGTAGCATTCTGTTGTTTGACCCCTCTTCCCCTGGTGTTGTGTTTGCAGCATTCTGTTGTTTGATCCCTCTTCCCCTGGTATTGTGTTTGCAGCATTCTGTTGTTTGATCCATCTTCCCCTGGTGTTGTGTTTGCAGCATTCTGTTGTTTGATCCCTCTTCCCCTGGTGCTGTGTTTGCAGCATTCTGTTGTTTGATCCCTCTTCCCCTGGTGCTGTGTTTGCAGCATTCTGTTGTTTGATCCATCTTCCCCTGGTGCTGTGTTTGCAGCATTCTGTTGTTTGATCCCTCTTCCCCTGGTGTTGTGTTTGCAGCATTCTGTTGTTTGATCCATCTTACCCTGGTGTTGTGTTTGCAGCATTCTGTTGTTTGATCCCTCTTCCCCTGGTGCAGTGTTTGCAGCATTCTGTTGTTTGATCCCTTTTCCCTGGGTGCTGTGTTTGCAGCATTCTGTTGTTTGATCCGTCTTCCCCTGGTGTAGTGTTTGCAGCATTCTGTTGTTTGATCCATCTTCCCTTGGTGCTGTGTTTGCAGCATTCTGTTGTCTGATCCATCTTCCCCTGGTGGTGTGTTTGTAGCATTCTGTTGTTTGATCCATCTTCCCCTGGTGGTGTGTTTGTAGCATTCTGTTGTTTGATCCATCTTCCCCTGGTGTTGTGTTTGCAGCATTCTGTTGTTTGATCCATCTTCCCCTGGTGTTGTGTTTGCAGCATTCTGTTGTTTGATCCCTCTTCCCCTGTTGGTGTGTTTGCAGCATTCTGTTGTTTGATCCCTCTTCCCCTGGTGTTGTGTTTGCAGCATTCTGTTGTTTGATCCCTCTTCCCCTGTTGGTGTGTTTGCAGCATTCTGTTGTTTGATCCATCTTCCACTGGTGTTGTGTTTGCAGCATTCTGTTGATTGATCCATGTTCCACTGGTGTTGTGTTTGCAGCATTCTGTTGATTGACCCCTCTTCCCCTGGTGTTGTGTTTGCAGCATTCTGTTGTTTGATCCCTCTTCCCCTGGTGTTGTGTTTGCAGCATTCTGTTGATTGATCCATCTTCCACTGGTGCTGTGTTTGCAGCATTCTGTTGTTTGATCCCTCTTCCCCTGGTGGTGTGTTTCTAGCATTCTGTTGTCTGATCCATCTTCCCCTGGTGGTGTGTTTGCAGCATTCTCTTGTTTGATCCCTCTTCCCCTGGTGGTGTGTTTGCAGCATTCTCTTGTTTGATCCATCTTCCCCTGGTGGTGTGTTTGTAGCATTCTGTTGTCTGATCCATCTTCCCCTGGTGGTGTGTTTGCAGCATTCTCTTGTTTGATCCCTCTTCCCCTGGTGGTGTGTTTGTAGCATTCTGTTGTTTGATCCCTCTTCCCCTGGTGCTGTGTTTGCAACATTCTGTGTTTGGTTCGTTGCTACAATGTATCAAAGCAAATGTATGAGTCTGGAGTCCAGGCTATATGAGCAGGAGTAGCTATGTAGGAATTTGTAGCTTCTGCTGGAGTTCTGAAAACTTTATAACTCTTTATTTATTTATTTAGTTATTTATTTATAGTGATGAAAATCTCTTTACACTATTACTAAATGTGAAATGTTTCTTCTTCTCCAGTTAGACAAATAAAGCTTTATCACCCAATACAAGGTGTCACTTCTAAACAATCCTTTGTTACAGTTTCCCCAACCTGTGGCTTTTCAGCTGTGGCAAAACTACAACGCCCATCATATCCACATAGCCAAAAGCACGGTCTAGTAGAGTGTTCCCTAACTCGTGGTGGTGATCGTTTAGGGAGTCAGGGATGTAGTCGTGGTTACCTGAGCGGCACCTTCATCCTTTGGGCCAGTGTTTCCCAACCAGGGTGCCTCCAGCTGTTCAAAACTACAACTCCTAGCATGCCGTTGGCTGTCCAGGCATGATGGGAGTTGTAATTTTGCAACAACTGTAGGCACCCTGGTTGGGAAGCACTGCTTTGGGTGCTCTAGGCCTGCGCCTACCTTGCCTATAGGTGGCGCCGGCCCTGATTATCTCCAATAGATTTTTACATAGGTTGGAGAACTCTGCTGTGCGAGGGAAAGACAAGCAGCAGAAATGTCTCCTGTCCTGACATCACAGACATCATACATGACAATAGGATGAGCTGAGCCTGCGGTGTCCTATGGATGATGATCTAGTGCTGACTACATACCGAGGCCTGAAAGCCTGCCGCTCGCTCAAATTAAAGCTTCCTCTCAGTTTCCTGCCATCAGAGAAACGCTCGCAGGCAGAAAAGAGACAGATGTCTCCGAGAAATCCTCCAGTGCAAATTTAAATAAGAGACCCAAAAAAAGACAAGAAGAAGAAGAGAAGGAGAAGGGATGACTGCAGAAGGAAGTCACTGAGGAGAGGGAAGCCAAAAGATGGATTAAACACTACACCCTGGGGAAGAGTGATAGAAGAGACACCCGGGGAAGAGTGACAGAAGAGACACCTGGGGAACAGTGACAGATCAGAAGGGACAGAAGAGACACCCAGGGAAGAGTGACAGATCAGGAGGGACTGAAGAGACACCCGGGGAAGAGTGGCAGATCAAGAGGGACTGAAGAGACACCCGGGGAAGAAGGACAGATCAGGAGGGACACAAGAGACACCCGGGGAAGAGTGACAGAAGAGACACCTGGGGAAGAGTGACAGATCAGAAGGGACAGAAGAGACACCCAGGGAAGAGTGACAGATCAGGAGGGACTGAAGAGACACCCGGGGAAGAGTGACAGAAGAGACACCTGGGGAAGAGTGACAGATCAGAAGGGACAGAAGAGACACCCAGGGAAGAGTGACAGATCAGGAGGGACTGAAGAGACACCCGGGGAAGAGTGACAGATCAGGAGGGACTGAACAGACACCCGGGGAAGAGGGACAGATCAGGAGGGACACAAGAGACACCCGGGGAAGAGAGACAGATCAGGAGGGACTGAACAGACACCCGGGGAAGAGTGACAGATCAGGAGGTACTGAAGAGACACCCGGGGAAGAGTGACAGATCAGGAGGGACAGAAGAGACACCCAGGGAAGAGTGACAGATCAGGAGGGACTGAAAAGACACCCGGGGAAGAGTGACAGATCAGGAGGGACTGAAGAGACACCCGGGGAAGAGTGACAGATCAGGCGGGACAGAAGAGACACCCAGGGAAGAGTGACAGATCAGAAGGGACAGAAGAGACACTCGGGGAAGAGTGACAGATCAGAAGGGACAGAAGAGACACCCAGGGAAGAGTGACAGATCAGGAGGGACAGAAGAGACACCCAGGGAAGAGGGACAGATCAGGAGGGACTGAAGGGACACCCAGGGAAGAGTGACAGATCAGGAGGGACTGAAGAGACACCCGGGGAAGAGGGAAAGATCAGGAGGTTCAGGATTATTATCCCCAATACATTATTACATAACCCAGGATTATTATCCCCAATACATTATTACATAATTCAGGATTATTATCCCCAATACATTATTACATCGCTCAGGATTATTATCTCCAATACATTATTACATCGCTCAGGATTATTATCTCCAATACATTATTACATCGCTCAGGATTATTATCTCCAATACATTATTACATAACTCAGGATTATTATCTCCAATACATTATTACATAACTAAAGATTATTATCTCCAATACATTATTACATCACTCAGGATTATTATCTCCAATACATTATTACATCGCTCAGGATTATTATCCCTAATACATTAATACATCGCTCAGGATTATTATCTCCAATACATTATTACATAACCCAGGATTATTATCTCCAATACATTATTACATCGCTCAGGATTATTATCTCCTATACATTATTACATCGCTCAGAATTATTATCTCCAATACATTATTACATCACTCAGGATTATTATTTCCAATACATTATTACATAACTCAGGATTATTATCTCCAATACATTATTACATCACTCAGGATTATTATCTCCAATACATTATTACATAACCCAGGATTATTATCTCCAATACATTATTACATCGCTCAGGATTATTATCTCCTATACATTATTACATCGCTAAGAATTATTATCTCCAATACATTATTACATAACTCAGGATTATTATCCCCAATACATTATTACATAGCTCAGGATTATTATCCCCAATACATTATTAGATCATTCAGGATTATTATCTCCAATACATTATTACATCGCTCAGGATTATTATCTCCAATACATTATTATATAATTCAGGATTATTATCCCCAATACATTATTACATCGCTCAGGATTATTATCTCCAATACATTATTACATAATTCAGGATTATTATCCCCAATACATTATTACATCGCTCAGGATTATTATCTCCAATACATTATTACATCGCTCAGGATTATTATCTGCAATACATTATTACATCACTCAGGATTATTATCTCCAATACATTATTACATCACTAAGAAATTATTATCTCCAATACATTATTACATCACTCAGGATTATTATCTCCAATACATTATTACATAACCCAGGATTATTATCTCCAATACATTATTACATCGCTCAGGATTATTATCCCCAATACATTATTACATAATTCAGGATTATTATCCCCAATACATTATTACATCGCTCAGGATTATTATCTCCAATGCATTATTACATAACCCAGGATTATTATCTCCAATACATTATTACATAACTCAGGATTATTATCTCCAATACATTTTTACATCACTCAGGATTATTATCCCCAATACATTATTACATAACTCAGGATTATTATCTCCAATACATTATTACATCGCTCAGGATTATTATCTCCAATACATTATTACATCGCTCAAGATTATTATCTCCAATACATTATTACATAACTCAGGATTATTATCTCCAATACATTATTACATAACTCAGGATTATTATCTCCAATACATTATTACATCGCTCAGGATTATTATCTCCTATACATTATTACATCGCTCAGAATTATTATCTTCAATACATCATTACATAACTCAGGATTATTATCTCCAATACATTATTACATAACTCAGGATTATTATCTCCTATACATTATTACATCGCTCAGAATTATTATCCCCAATACATTATTACATAACTCAGGATTATTATCTCCAATACATTATTACATCGCTCAGGATTATTATCTCCAATACATTATTACATCGCTCAGGATTATTATCCCCAATACATTATTACATAACTCAGAATTATTATCTCCAATACATCATTACATAACTCAGGATTATTATCCCCAATACATTATTACATAACTCAGGATTATTATCCCCAATACATTATTACACAACTCAGGATTATTATCTCCAATACATCATTACATCGCTCAGAATTATTAATTCCAGTACATTATTACATAACTCAGGATTATTATCTCCAATACATTATGACATCGCTCAGGATTATTATCTCCAATACATTATTACATAGCTCAGGATTATTATCTCTCCCGCTGTCGTCCCTTTACACGTTGTATCACATGACCCTCCCCCTGTTGTCCCTGTACACGTTATATCACATGACCCTCCCGCTGTTGTCCCTGTACACGTTATATCACATGACCCTCCCACTGTCATCCCTGTACACATTGTATCTCATGACCCTCCCGCTGTCCTCCCTGTACACATTGTAAGACATGACCCTCCCGCTGTCCTCCCTGTACACATTGTATCACATGACCCTCCCGCTGTGGTCCCTGTACACATTGTATCACATGACCCTCCTGCTGTCCTCCCTGTACACATTGTATCACATGACCCTCCCGCTGTCCTCCCTGTACACAGTGTGTCACATGACCCTCCCGCTGTCCTCCCTGAAAACATTGTATCACATGACCCTCCCACTGTCCTCCCTGTACACATTGTAAGACATGACCCTCCCGCTGTCATCCCTGTACACATTGTATCACATGACCCTCCCGCTGTCCTCCCTGTACACATTGTATCACATGACCCTCCCGCTGTCATCCCTGTACACATTGTATCACATGAACCTCATGTTATCATTCCCGTACACATTGTATCCCATGACCCTCCCACTGTTGTCCCCGTACACATTGTATCACATGACCCTCCCGCTGTCCTCCCTGTACACATTGTATCACATGACCCTCCCGCTGTCTTCCCTGTACACATTGTATCACATGACCCTCCCGCTGTCCTCCCTGTGGACATTGTATCACATGAACCTCATGTTATCGTTCCCGTACACATTGTATCACATGACCTTCCCGCTGTCGTCCCTGTACACATTATATCACATGACCCTCTCGCTGTAGTTCCTATACACATTGTATCACATGACCCTCCCACTGTAGTTCCTATACACATTGTATCACATGACCTTCCCACTGTAGTTCCCATACACATTGTATCACATGACCCTCCCGCTGTTTTCCTTTATACATGTATCCAGGGATCATTCTGCCGCTTTATTACCGATGATTAAATCCGCAGCTCGTATGTAAAACAAGAAGAGGTTGATCTGCAGCCAAACGTGGACACAGCATTAAAGGGATTATCATCAAAGCGAAGCTTCTCCTTTAAGGCCCGCAGAGTTCTATCTCCCCTGTGCTCCGCCGACATCATGGCTGAGATATAGGTTGATCTCAGGCTTTCTACATCTGACACATTGTATAAGTAATCCTTCTCGCTGAGGGGTTTATCCCAGAAATGAGTAATCTGTTCCTTTATAGAGTACGGGGTCCGTGTCCTTCAAATCAGCCCCGCACCGTATCCATATCCAGTCTGACAGCAATGGCTGCAAATCAGACGAGCGACCCAATCCCAAAAATAACCTGCGGAGAAGCCGATACGTTGTGGCGTATTAATGGAGTGAAGGAAGAGCTAATCATGGAGGGAGAGGCTTTTTAGAGAAGTGGATTAGACAGCCGGAACAGGAGAGATCGCCAGGGCTAACCCAGCAGTCACTACGTATTAGCGCAGCTGTCTGCGCACTGCAGGACGACTCACCGAGTCCATGACATGTGGAAGCGCATTACTGGTCCATAGAGCTGCTCCGCAATCCCATCAGTGCCAGGACAAGAGGAGAAGCAGGATGGACCGGATGATGTGCCGATAATATGATGGACTGGACAGTGTGTCGTCATTATGATTGACTGGACAGTGTGCCGATAATACGATGGACTGGACAGTGTGCCAATAATATGATGCACTGGACAGTGTGCCGATAATATGATGGACTGGACAGTGTGCCGATAATACGATGGACTGGACAGTGTGCCGATAATACGATGGACTGGACAGTGTGCCGATAATATGATGGACCGGATGATGTGCCGATAATATGATGGATTGGAAAATGTGCCGATAATATGATGGACTGGACAATGTCTCGATAATATGATGGACCGGATGATGTGCCGATAATATGATGGACCAGACAATGTGCCAATAATATGATGGATCGGACAATGAGCCGATAATATGATGGACGAAAGATGTGCCAATAATATGATGGACCGGATGATGTGCTGATAATATAATGGACCGAATCATGTGCCGATAATATGATGGACCGGACAATGTGCCAATAATATGATGGACCGGATGATGTGCCAATAATATAATGGACCGAATCATGTGCCGATAATATGATGGACCGGACGATGTGCCGATAATATGATGGACCGAATGATATGCCGATAATATGATGGACCAGACAATGTGCCGATAATATGATGGACCGTATGATGTGCCGATAACATGATGGACCGGACAATGTGCCGATAATATGATAGAAGGAAAATGTGCCGATAATATGATGGACCGGGTGATGTGCCAATAACATGATCAACAAGATGATGTGCTGATAACATCATGGACTGGATGATGTGCCTATAATATGATGGACCAGATGATGTGCCGATAATATGATGGACCAGATGATGTGCCGATAATATGATGCACCGGATGATGTGCCGATAATATGATGGACCGGACAATGTGCCTATAATATGATGGACCAGATGATGTGCCGATAATATGATGGACCAGATGATGTACCGATAATATGATGCACCGGATGATGTGCCGATAATATGATGGATCGGATGATGTGCCGATAATATGATGGATCGGATGATGTGCCGATAATATGATGGACCGGATGATGTGCCGATAATATGATGGACGGAAGATGTGCCAATAATATGATGGACCGGACAATGTGCCGATAATATGATGGACCGGATGATGTGCCGATAATATGATGGACCAGGTGATGTGCCAATAACATGATGGACAAGATGATGTGCCGATAATATGATGGACCGGATGATGTGCTGATAATATGATGGGCCGGATGATGTGCTGATAATATGATGGACCGGATGATGTGCCGATAATATGATGGACCGGATGATGTGCCAATAACATGATGAACAAGATGATGTGCCGATAACATGATGGACCGGATGATGTGCCAATAACATGATGGACAAGATGATGTGCCGATAATATGATGGACTGGATGATGTGCCAATAACATGATGGACAAGATGATGTGCTGAAAATATGATGGACCGGATGATGTGCCGATAATATGATGGACCAGGTGATGTGCCAATAACAAGATGGACAAGATGATGTGCCGATAATATGATGGACCAGGTGATGTGCCAATAATATGATGGACCGGATGATGTGCTGATAATATGATGGACCGGACAATGTGGCGATAATATGATGGACCGGATGATGTGCTAATAATATAATGGACTGGATGATGTGCTGATAATATGATGGACCGGATGATGTGCCGATAATATGATGGACCGGATGATGTGCCGATAATATGATGGGCCGGATGATGTGCCAATAATATGATGGACCGGATGATGTGCCGATAATATGATGGATCGGACAATGTGCCGATAATATGATGGACAAGATGATGTGACGATAATATGATGGATCGGACAATGTGCCGATAATATGATGGACCGGATGATGTGCCGATAATATGATGGATCGGACAATGTGCTGATAATATGATGGACCGGATGATGTGCCAATAATATGATGGATCGGATGATGTGCCGATAATATGATGGATCGGACAATGTGCCGATAATATGATTGACCGGATGATGTGCCGATAATATGATGGACCGGATGATGTGCCGATAATATAATTGACCGGATGATGTGCCGATAATATGATGGACCGGATGATGTGCCGATAATATAATGGACCGGACAATGTGCCGATAATATGATGGACCGGACAATGTGCCGATAATATGATGGACCGGATGATGTGCTGATAATATGATGGACCGGACAATGTGCTGATAATATGATGGACCGGATGATGTGCCGATAATATGGTGGACCGGACAATGTGCCGATAATATGATGGAACGGATGATGTGCCGATAATATGATGGACCGGATGATGTGCCGATAATATGATGGACCGGATGATGTGCCGATAATATGATGGACTGGACAATGTGACGATAATATGATGGACCGGATGATGTGCCGATAATATGATGGACCGGATGATGTGCCGATAATATGATGGACCGGATGATGTGCCGATAATATGATGGACCGGACAATGAGGCAATAATATGATAGTTTTCAGGTGTCCGGGAATGCTGGGAGTAGTAGTCATGTGGCTAATGCAATATTTGTCAACCAGAGTGCCTCCAGCTGCTGCAAAACTACAACTCCCTGCATGCTCAGAAAGCCAGAGCCTGTCCGGACATGCTGGGAGTTGTAGTTTTCCAATAGTTGCTGTCCAGGCCTGCTGGGAATGTAGTGATTAAGCTAATGCAGTGTTTCTAAACCAGGGTGCCTCCAGCTGTTGCAAACTACAACTCCCAGCATGCCCGGACAGCTGAAGGCACCCTGGTTGGGAAACACTGACCTAATGGGACACCAGAACAGCAGAGGTGCATACACAATGCGTACGGCGCTGGAGGATGCACTTGATAGTAGTAGCTGACGTCCCTCCGGAGACTCCTCCATCTTACTTGGGGACATTGACTTGTCAGCCGAGCACTGGAGGGCGTAATCCATATAAACACTGTGGTAAATCTCCGCCACCGGATGCGGAGCAGATGAATGTGCCCTCCGCTGTCTCTCCATCGCTTCCCATCCCCCGCCTTTATACAATATCCATTTTGCACCCGTTCTCCAGAGACATAAATCGCCCTTTTTTTTCTTTTTTTTTAATCATCAGATTCCAGATTGGCGCAGCAGGACAGATGCCGAAAGTTTTTTTGCTCTTGAACTCCAGACAAGTCTCACATATAATAAATGGAGCTGTCAGACGGGACTTTCCTCGCACTCAGGTGCTTATCGAATCTCCTCTCCGCCAATGGAAGATGGGAGATTAAAGGGATACATGGAATGGAAGTGATGGCTGCCGACCGCGAGCAAAGGAGAAGGACGCTGTTCGGATGGGAAAGCGGCAGAAATTGATTTTTTTTCCTTCTTGCATTTATTTTTTCTGACTGACATCAAAAGGGGGCGCTCATCCAGTGCTGCAGATAAAGAAATTGCCCCCGATAATTCTGCAGGATTTTGATGTAGAGATTGCAGCAGATTTCACCAAAGTAAATAGTAATTCCCTAAAAACATAATGCAATACACACTGTAATACCACGGATGACCACCAGGGCGTATGGGCATGGTCTGCCAGAATAGTTTGCTATGCCATTTGTAGGGTCAAAGTAGAGGTTAACTTAAATGTTAGAAGGCTGAATAAAAAAAAAATCATATATATTATGGGAGATTAGCTCAGTAGAGCCAGGCAGATGGCAGCAAACAACAGTCAGAGACAGTGACCCGGAAGTAAAGTTCAATCAGGGCTTCTCCTGTTTTCTTTTTCAACAAACAGCCTTCACACTAAGGCATAATACATAATAAATCCCTGTTCGTCCAGCATTGACTATACAATATGTTTCCCTATCTATACAGGTGGCTTACTACCAGCCACAACCGTCGTCAAATGTGTAAATCACACACGTCGCATTTTCCCAATGACTCCAACTCCCATCAGAGATTCAGGTTCCTCACAGCCTCTCCTGAAGATTGACTCTCACCTCACCTAAAGCCCATTTACCAGCTGTCTTCAGCACCTGTGCTGATTTGGGCCACTCTAATTACAAGGGCTGGCCAGGAAGAAAATGAAGGGCCCCACTACTAACATGCCAGTCATTCCAAAGAAATCCAAGCCCCAAAACAGGACTTACTAAAGTCCCTAACAGCTATGGACTGGAATTCCCATAATAAGCCCATTCCCTGAATAAACCTGGTATAAGTAAACAACCATAGGGCAGGGAAGTAATAACCTGTAGATGGCCCTCAATGTTGAAGAGGAATTTTGGACCCTTCGTCCCTGTGTATGTTTTCCAATTCATCCACATTGCTGGGATGTTTTGTGTGCAGCGCCCTCTTCAGGTCAGATCACAGCATCTCCATAGGGTTAGGACTTTTTCCTCCATTTTTAGGTTGATCTTCTCGTCATTATCTTGTTCCACCACTGAACATCCGCTCTGTGGTCATGGACGATCACCGTAACATTCTCCTGGAAAATGTTCCAACCTCTGAATTCATTGTTCCCTTAATGATCACAAGACATCCAGACCCTGAAGCAGCAGAATGGCCCCAAACCACAATGTCCTCGCCCTCTGACCCAAGCCCCATCTCTGTGGGTTTAACGCTCTCTACTCTGCACCTCACTCTCTGTGTCCTGGATCTCTGTGGGTTTAGCGCTCTTTACTCTGCACTTCGCTCTCTGTGTCCTGGATCTCTGTGGGTTTAGCGCTCTATACTCTGCACTTCGCTCTCTGTGTCCTGGATCTCTGTGGGTTTAGCGCTCTATACTCTGCACTTCGCTCTCTGTGTCCTGGATCTTTGTGGGTTTAGCGCTCTATACTCTGCACTTCGCTCTCTGTGTCCTGGATCTCTGTGGGTTTAGCGCTCTATACTCTGCACTTCGCTCTCTGTGTCCTGGATCTTTGTGGGTTTAGCGCTCTATACTCTGCACCTCACTCTCTGTGTCCTGGATCTTTGTGGGTTTAGCGCTCTATACTCTGCACTTTGCTCTCTGTTTCCTGGATCTCTGTGGGTTTAGCGCTCTATACTCTGCACTTCGCTCTCTGTGTCCTGGATCTCTCTGGGTTTAGCGCTCTATACTCTGCACCTCACTCTCTGTGTCCTGGATCTCTGTGGGTTTAGCGCTCTATACTCTGCACTTCGCTCTCTGTTTCCTGGATCTATGTGAGTTTAGCGCTCTATACTCTGCACTCTGCTCTCTGTGTCCTGGATCTCTCTGGGTTTAGCGCTCTATACTCTGCACTTCGCTCTCTGTGTCCTGGATCTCTCTGGGTTTAGCGCTCTATACTCTGCACTTCGCTCTCTGTGTCCTGGATCTTTGTGGGTTTAGCGCTCTCTACTCTGCACTTCGCTCTCTGTGTCCTGGATCTTTGTGGGTTTAGCGCTCTATACTCTGCACTTCGCTCTCTGTGTCCTGGATCTTTGTGGGTTTAGCGCTCTATACTCTGCACTTTGCTCTCTGTTTCCGGTATCTCTGTGAGTTTAGCGCTCTATACTCTGCACTTCGCTCTCTGTGTCCTGGATCTCTGTGGGTTTAGCGCTCTATACTCTGCACTTCGCTCTCTGTGTCCTGGATCTTTGTGGGTTTAGCGCTCTCTACTCTGCACTTCGCTCTCTGTGTCCTGGATCTTTGTGGGTTTAGCGCTCTATACTCTGCACTTCGCTCTCTGTGTCCTGGATCTTTGTGGGTTTAGCGCTCTATACTCTGCACTTCGCTCTCTGTGTCCTGGATCTCTGTGGGTTTAGCGCTCTATACTCTGCACTTCGCTCTCTGTGTCCTGGATCTTTGTGGGTTTAGCGCTCTATACTCTGCACCTCACTCTCTGTGTCCTGGATCTTTGTGGGTTTAGCGCTCTATACTCTGCACTTTGCTCTCTGTTTCCTGGATCTCTGTGGGTTTAGCGCTCTATACTCTGCACTTCGCTCTCTGTGTCCTGGATCTCTCTGGGTTTAGCGCTCTATACTCTGCACCTCACTCTCTGTGTCCTGGATCTCTGTGGGTTTAGCGCTCTATACTCTGCACTTCGCTCTCTGTTTCCTGGATCTATGTGAGTTTAGCGCTCTATACTCTGCACTCTGCTCTCTGTGTCCTGGATCTCTCTGGGTTTAGCGCTCTATACTCTGCACTTCGCTCTCTGTGTCCTGGATCTCTCTGGGTTTAGCGCTCTATACTCTGCACTTCGCTCTCTGTGTCCTGGATCTTTGTGGGTTTAGCGCTCTCTACTCTGCACTTCGCTCTCTGTGTCCTGGATCTTTGTGGGTTTAGCGCTCTATACTCTGCACTTCGCTCTCTGTGTCCTGGATCTTTGTGGGTTTAGCGCTCTATACTCTGCACTTTGCTCTCTGTTTCCGGTATCTCTGT
>NC_079198.1:3154040-3161540 GCF_029499605.1 Hyla sarda | reverse complement strand
AACAAAGCAGGCTGACAGCTCTGAGTGTTCTCCTTTGTGAACAAAGCAGACTGGCAGCTCTGAGTGTTCTCCTTTGTGAACAAAGCAGACTGGCAGCTCTGAGTGTTCTCCTTTGTGAACAAAGCAGACTGGCAGCTCGTAGTGTTTAGGACTCCGGCATGAGTCTGAAATGCTTGCTGCCAGGACTGGTAGGGAGACCCCTAGTGGTCATTTCTTCAAAGTGGAAAATTTAATAGAAAGAAGCAGATTTTTTTTAATAACATGCAATTGTGAAGTTATTCTGCATACATTAATCTATAATATATCAAAAGTTTTTTTGATGAGAGGTACCCTTTAAGATTTAGAAGGAGGAAGGACCTCAGGTTACACTTCATGTCAGGCAGATAATCGATGGCTGTAATGTGGCAGCCAAGGAGGGTCCCACCGAGAGACACAAGAGCTTGAAGATCTATGGATCTAATCAACAATGTCTGCTGTGTGACCGGGGGGCATTATCCTGCAGGGAGAGGCCTCTACCATTAGGGGGTCCTGCTGCCATTAGGGGGTCACAGTAGCCTCCACATGATGTCAGGTAACAAGGTCTCCAGGAGAACATTCCCCCATCACACTGACCCCGCCATCTTGGTTGTTTTCCTATAGTGCATTCTTGTGCCATCTCTTCCCCAGGTTTGGTGGACAGGGGCCACATGGGCACTTTGACCAATCTGTGGGGCTCCATACACTGACTTCTTTTGGACAGCAGGAAGTTTTTCAGCAGTTTTCTCTACAGCAGCTCTTCTCTGGAAATGACCAGACTGGCCTTCACCCCTACACAACTCAGTGAACCTTGAGCCCCACGACCCTGTCCCTGGTCACCAGTTATCCTTCCTTGGTCCTATGACACTGTTGTTAGTTATGCTTCCCTGGGCCCCATGATTCAGTCCCCAGTCATCAGTTATCCTTCCTTGGGCAGCATGACCATTTTCTTGGTTGCCCTTTAGGGTCCCATGACCCTGTCCACTGCCACCAGTTATCCTTCCTTGGGCCCCATGACCCTGGTCACCAGTTATCCTTCCTTGGGCCCCATGACCCTGGTCACCAGTTATCCTTCCTCGTACACCAGTTATCCTTCCTTGGGCCCCATGACCCTGTCCTCGGTCACCAGTTATCCTTCCTTGGGCCCCATGATCCTGTCCCTGGTCACCAGTTATCCATCCTTGGGCCCCATGACCCTGTCCTCGGACACCAGTTATCCTTCCTTGGGCCCCATGACCCTGTCCTCGGTCACCAGTTATCCTTCCTTGGGCCCCATGATCCTGTCCCTGGTCACCAGTTATCCTTCCTTGGGCCCCATGACCCTGTCTTCGGACACCAGTTATCCTTCCTTGGGCCCCATGACCCTGTCCTCGGTCACCAGTTATCCTTCCTTGGGCCCCATGACCCTGTCCTCGGTCACCAGTTATCCTTCCTTGGGCCCCATGATCCTGTCCCTGGTCACCAGTTATCCTTCCTTGGGCCCCATGATCCTGTCCCTGGTCACCAGTTATCCTTCCTTGGGCCCCATGATCCTGTCCCTGGTCACCAGTTATCCTTCCTTGGGCCCCATGACACCATTATCACCAGATAATGTACGGTATGCACTGTAATGTTATTGTTATGGCTGATGGGTGTATCATACACTGAACAAGCAGGGGATGCCTGAAAATTGACGCACTTTTCGCAATTAACCATTTAATCGTCACCATCCCCTCGTCTCCTCTACCTGAGATGCTTAGTATATATTACTGCTGTCGTAGCGATCCGGGCAGCGGAGATTTGTGCACCGCCACGGCCTATGGATGCAGATCTCCCGGGGGGGCGCCTGCGGGACGGCAGCGGTGATGATTCAGGCAAAGACAGACAGTAACTTTTCACGTATAATTTCCGCTGACTTATAGAATAAATCTCTATTTTTGTTCATCACGCGACTAATTTCACCTGGGATGGCGAGTATAGATCTTCTGGTGGAGCGCAGCTCCGGAGGACGTTAAATATTTGTCTTGGTTAATTACGTAACAGAGACGACTATTACAGATAATGTGATAAATATCGGCCGGGAGATTTTCGGGGAAGGTCAGTTGAAAGTCTCCCGGATCTGCCAACAGCTGTTGATAATGTTAATTACGGCGCTTACCAAGGAGCAGGAGGCGGCGGCGCGCAGCGCGCCGCCGCCTCCTACTACTTGGTAAGTGCCATAATTAATAACGTAAAAGGCATTCAGCGACTCCGATGTTACCGATACGGGCGGCATGGACAATTACCATCCCCAATGAATCCCTGACACGCCTTACATTATAAATGATCCCCCCGTAATATCTGCAGATGGAGGAGACCTCGGTGCCAAAACAATTCCGGCATTATTATGCCTCACCGTGCCGACGATGACAGGATGACAAGGTAAAAGCACAAGACGTCTGCAGATGTTCTGTAAGTGGATTCGGGTCAGAGGAAGAAGGGAAATGTCGGGCAAATGGAAGTCATGTGACACAGGGGAGCGAAGCGCGAGAGGCGACACCTGAGCGACATGTTTATTTCTATATATTCCCGCTCCGTTGTTGCCACCAGTTAGGACTCCACTATGTAGCACAATGTGTTGTTGATGGGGTCGGGCCGTGGCGGGGTCCAGCAGGTGGGTCACCCAAGGTTTCCACTGAAGGGCTGATGCCAGCTAATGGGAACAGTGTTCCTGCTGTGGAAAAAGTGCAGGAACTCAGTTCCCTTGTGTTCCTGAGGACTTGAGCCCCGGTCTCACTGCTTGCTCTTGAGGTCTTAAGAGGCAGACCTCCGACCCCCTCAGGTATATAGGTCTACGGTGTTCTCCTCCCTCCTTGTTTGGATCACTTCAGGGCAGCGTGTCTTGTGTCTATCTTGCTGTCTCTTTCTTGGGTTGGTTCTGTCTCTCTTCATACCATGGAGATGGCCCTTTTCCCTCTTAAAGGGGTACTCCACCTCTAGACATCATATCCCCTATCGAAAGTATAGGGGTAAAGATGTCTGATCGCAGGGGTCCTGCAACTGGGACCCCCGTGATCTCTGTGTAGCACCCAGTGTTTGTTTAGAACGCTGGGTAAGGGCTGCGGGTGTAGACTGCCACAGCCCCTCCCATAGACTTGCATTGAGGGGGCGTGACGTGACATCACGAGGGGCGTGGTTGTGACATCACCACCCCCGCTGTCCGCTCCAAGCATTCAGAACGCTGGGGCAGCAGAGTATCCCTTTAAACACAGCTTTCCTCTCTCTAGGAATCCAGCAGCAGTCACCTCTAAACCTTCTCCTTCAGGCATGAGAGGTGCTGGTGCACATACTGACCAAGCTGTCCCTGGACTGTCACTGACCAAGCTGTCCCTGGACTGTCACTGACCAAGCTGTCCCTGGACTGTCACTGACCAAGCTGTCCCTGGACTGTCACTGACCAAGCTGTCCCTGGACTGTCACTGACCAAGCTGTCCCTGGACTGTCACTGACCAAGCTGTCCCTGGACTGTCACTGACCAAGCTGTCCCTGGACTGTCACTGACCAAGCTGTCCCTGGACTGTCACTGACCAAGCTGTCCCTGGACTGTCACTGACCATGCTGTCCCTGAACCTTCACTGACCAAGTTGTCCCTGGACTGTCACTGACCAAGCTGTCCCTGAACAGTCACTGACCAAGATGTCCCTGGACTGTCACTGACCAAGCTGTCCCTGAACCTTCACTGACCAAGTTGTCCCTGGACTGTCACTGACCAAGCTGTCCCTGGACTGTCACTGACCAAGCTGTCCCTGAACCTTCACTGACCAAGCTGTCCCTGGACTGTCACTGACCAAGCTGTCCCTGGACTGTCACTGACCAAGCTGTCCCTGAACTGTCACTGACCAAGCTGTCCCTGAACTGTCACTGACCAAGCTGTCCCTGGACTGTCACTGACCAAGCTGTCCCTGAACCTTCACTGACCAAGCTGTCCCTGGGCTGTCACTGACCAAGCTGTCCCTGGACAGTCACTGACCAAGCTGTCCCTGGACTGTCACTGACCAAGCTGTCCCTGGACTGTCACTGACCAAGCTGTCCCTGGACTGTCACTGACCAAGCTGTCCCTGGACTGTCACTGACCAAGCTGTCCCTGGACTGTCACTGACCAAGCTGTCCCTGGACTGTCACTGACCAAGCTGTCCCTGAACGGTCACTGACCATGCTGTCCCTGGACTGTCACTGACCAAGCTGTCCCTGGACTGTCACTGACCATGCTGTCCCTGAACCTTCACTGACCAAGTTGTCCCTGAACAGTCACTGACCAAGATGTCCCTGGACTGTCACTGACCAAGCTGTCCCTGAACCTTCACTGACCAAGTTGTCCCTGGACTGTCACTGACCAAGCTGTCCCTGGACTGTCACTGACCAAGCTGTCCCTGAACCTTCACTGACCAAGCTGTCCCTGGACTGTCACTGACCAAGCTGTCCCTGGACTGTCACTGACCAAGCTGTCCCTGAACTGTCACTGACCAAGCTGTCCCTGAACTGTCACTGACCAAGCTGTCCCTGGACTGTCACTGACCAAGCTGTCCCTGAACCTTCACTGACCAAGCTGTCCCTGGGCTGTCACTGACCAAGCTGCCCCTGGACTGTCACTGACCAAGCTGTCCCTGGACTGTCACTGACCAAGCTGTCCCTGAACGGTCACTGACCAAGCTGTCCCTGAACTGTCACTGACCAAGCTGTCCCTGGACTGTCACTGACCAAGCTGTCCCTGAACCTTCACTGACCAAGCTGTCCCTGGGCTGTCACTGACCAAGCTGCCCCTGGACTGTCACTGACCAAGCTGTCCCTGGACTGTCACTGACCAAGCTGTCCCTGAACGGTCACTGACCAAGCTGTCCCTGAACTGTCACTGACCAAGCTGTCCCTGGACTGTCACTGACCAAGCTGTCCCTGAACTGTCACTCACCAAGCTGTCCCTGAACCTTCACTGACCAAGCTGTCCCTGAACTATCACTGACTAAGCTGTCCCTGAACCTTCACTGACCAAGCTGTCCCTGGACTGTCACTGACTAAGCTGTCCCTGAACGGTCACTGACCAAGCTGTCCCTGAACCATCACTGACCATGCTGTCCCTGGACTGTCACTGACCAAGCTGTCCCTGAACTGTCACTGACCAAGTTGTCCCTGAACGGTCACTGACCAAGCTGTCCCTGAACTATCACTGACTAAGCTGTCCCTGGGCTGTCACTGACCAAGCTGTCCCTGAACTGTCACTGACCAAGCTGTCCCTGAACTGTCACTGACCAAGCTGTCCCTGGACTGTCACTGACCAAGCTGTCCCTGAACGGTCACTGACCAAGCTGTCCCTGAACTGTCACTGACCAAGCTGTCCCTGAACGGTCACTGACCAAGCTGTCCCTGGACTGTCACTGACTAAGCTGTCCCTGGACTGTCACTGACCAAGCTGTCCCTGGACTGTCACTGACCAAGCTGTCCCTGGACTGTCACTGACCAAGCTGTCCCTGGACTGTCACTGACCAAGCTGTCCCTGGACTGTCACTGACCAAGCTGTCCCTGGACTGTCACTGACCAAGCTGTCCCTGGACTGTCACTGACCAAGCTGTCCCTGGACTGTCACTGACCAAGCTGTCCCTGGACTGTCACTGACCAAGCTGTCCCTGGACTGTCACTGACCAAGCTGTCCCTGAACCTTCACTGACCAAGCTGTCCCTGGACTGTCACTGACCAAGCTGTCCCTGGACTGTCACTGACCAAGCTGTCCCTGGACTGTCACTGACCAAGCTGTCCCTGGACTGTCACTGACCAAGCTGTCCCTAAATTCTGATCCCTCTATACTAAAAGGCCCGTATATAACCTAAGCAGTCCCCTACCTGCCGTGAGCACAAGCCTTGTCCTGACTATGGGGATTGAGGAACCAACACAGAATGTACAATCCTATAAAACGTGACAGATAAGAATAAAATAGAATAAAAACCCAATTGTAATTGTAAAGGTCGTCACTTCTTGTGTTATTACAACCTAACTTTGTAGGACACGTCACATGGTAGGAGGGAGCAGCCACCTTGGGGCCCATCGTGTTACCAGGGGATGTAATGCGCTGTATGTGACATCAGGGAATGGGTTAATGAATCTGGTGGGCGTCCGCCATGTTCAGGGCTGTATTTATAGCTCCAGCTGCCCCAGGCACTCGATACGCCCCATTAGGGTCATTCTACAAGTATCAGAAACACAAAGACAGAACGTATCTTCTTCAGGCGTCTGGAGACATATTGGACAAATACTGCACGGAAGGGGTCAGCGGCATGGGGGGCACTTTATATTCGGGGGTCCTCCAGCATGTTTAGCCGCCATATATGACCCCTATGATACAGACCCCTCCCCATACGGGGCTTCTGTGTATTCAGATCTTCAGGTGGAGACAATCCTGGGTTTTCGATGATAATTCTACGTTCCTTAGGGGAAACTGACTCTGCCTGTATCTCTGAGTGATCAACTACAAGATAAATACTCAGGACGGCGGGCGGATCAATACCGAATGTCTATGGCAGCTCCAATATATAAGAAGAATAATCCAGCTGCATGATAATCATCATCCATCTCACTGTGATCACTATAAATAATAATCATCATCATCATCATACATCTCACTGTGATCACTATAAATAATAATCATCATCATCATCCATCTCACTGTGATCACTATAAATAATAATCATCATCATCATCCATCTCACTGTGATCACTATAAATAATAATCATCATTATCATCATACATCTCACTGTGATCACTATAAATAATAATCACCATCATCATACATCTCACTGTAATCACTATAAATAATAATCATCATCATCATACATCTCACTGTGATCACTATAAATAATAATAATCATCATCATCATACATCTCACTGTGATCACTATAAATAATAATCATCATCATCATCATACATCTCACTGTGATCACTATAAATAATAATCATCATCATCATCATACATCTCACTGTGATCACTATAAATAATAATCATCATCATCATCATACATCTCACTGTGATCACTATAAATAATAATCATCATCATCATCCATCTCACTGTGATCACTATAAATAATAATCATCATCATCATCCATCTCACTGTGATCACTATAAATAATAATCATCATCATCATACATCTCACTGTGATCACTATAAATAATAATCATCATCATCATACATCTCACTGTGATCACTATAAATAATAATCATCATCATCATCCATCTCACTGTGATCACTATAAATAATAATCATCATCATCATCCATCTCACTGTGATCACTATAAATAATAATCATCATCATACATCTCACTGTGATCACTATAAATAATCATCATCATCATACATCTCACTGTGATCACTATAAATAATAATCATCATCATCATCATACATCTCACTGTGATCACTATAAATAATCATCATCATCATACATCTCACTGTGATCACTATAAATAATAATAATCATCATC